>NC_069368.1:23005357-23305892 GCF_021730395.1 Mercenaria mercenaria | reverse complement strand
GTATACGGATGCGTTTTATGAAAGATGAAAAAAACACGTGAAATATATCTTCCATATGCAACCTATTGTAACATTTGCTCTGTAAATATTAATTTGTTACTCCAAATTGATACCGTCATCCACCATGTTTTCAATGCCAGATAAGGACATAAACTTAAGTCATAGTAGCCCTGATTACTAAATTATAGGCTTGTAATATCGTGTGAGGTTCTCATTTGTGTTGAGTCGTATATGGATGAGTTTTTTTTTTTGAAAGCAGAAAAAAATCACCAGTACCATATGTTTTTCATATGCAACGTATAGATCGAAACATTTGCTCTGTAAATATCAAATTTTACCTCAAATTGATACCGTCATTTTGCCCTGACCAATAAATTTCAAAGATATATCTTCAGTGATGGAGAGAGACACACACATAAGTCACAGTAGCCCGAGATTCAAAAGGGCTTGTAATGCGATTCCTACCTGCGTCGAGTTGTATACGAATGCGTTTTGTGAAATGGAAAAAAACTAGTGAATTAAATCTTTCATTTGCAACCTCTAGTAACATTTGATCTGTAAATATTATTTTGTTACTCCAAATTGATACCGTCATCCACCACTAATCACTGAACCGATTCGGAAGTAAAGTCCCTGAAATGGTTGATCAAAAGCTTAATACACAGATATGTTTTCAACGCCAGATAAGGACCAAAACTTAAGTCATAGTAGCCCGAATTACTAAATTAAAGGCTTGTAACATCGTGTGAGGACCTCATTTGTGTTGAGTCCTATACGGATGAGTTTTTTTTTGAAACCTGAAGAAAAGTCACTCGGTACCATATATTTTTCATATGCAACGTATAAAAACATTTGCTCTGTAAATATCAAATTTTACCACAAATTGATACCGTCATCCACCACTAATCACTGAACCGATTCGGCAGTAAAGCCCCTCAAATGGTAGATCAAAAGCTTTAATAAACAGGTTTGCAATGACAGATAAGGACCAAAACTTAAGTCATAGTAGCCCGAATTACTAAATTAAAGGCTCGTAATATCGCATGAGGTCCTCATTTGTGTTGAGTCCTATACGGATGAGTTTTGTTTGAAAGCTGAAAGAAAGCACCCAGTACCATATATTTTTCATGTGCAACGTATAGAAAATATCAAATCTTACCCCAAATTGATACCGTCACCATGCCCTAACCAGTGAACTGAATCGGTAGGGAAGACCCTCAAATTGTAGATAAAAATCTTAATTTCATGGACGAGTTTTAATCTGGGTCATGTGGGGTCAAAAACTAGGTCACTAGGTCAAATGAAAGAAAATGCTTGTTTACACTCAAGCCACGTTTTTTGGTCCAATCTTATTGAAAATTGGTCAGAATATTTGTCTCCATGAAATTTCGGACAGGTTAAAAATTAGCTCCGGTTGGGTAAAAAACTAGGTCACTAGGCCAATCGTAAAAAAGAAAAAACAATACAAGAGGCCACATTTTTGCTCCAATCTTCATGAAACTTGATCAGAATGTTTATCTCTTTGAAAACTCAGACGAGTTTGAAACTGTGTCATGTGGTTTCAGAAACTGGGTCACTAGGTCAAACATGTTTGTTATGTTGTGTTACTCTGGTGAGCGACCATAATGGCCCTCTTGTTTAAATTACTAACTTTGTTTCTTACTCGTTTGAAGGCTAGCCAATCAGATGGCTTATTCGAAATTAAAGCTTTCTGTTTTAGCCGATGTCTTTTACGAGACATTTGACGAATTGCCGAGTCATACTATGGCCGATCGTTGGGCCTACATTGCATTGCCAGATGTAAAAATGTCGTTGTAAACAAAACGCAGGCTTCGTCAATCGAGCTTAGGTTAAGAAAAGCCCAGTCTTTAGTACTATTTAAGTGATTAAGCTTTAGAAAATCAGCTCTTTTATAATTCCATATGCGCCTTTTGTATGGAGCAAAAGTTGTTTGCTTAAATCGAATGAAAACGTACGTACCGTAATGATCACTTTTGTCTTTAGGCGTATTATAAATACCTGAATTCAGAACGGATATATTGTTTGACACTGCAATAAGATCAATGAGAGTCGATGAGTGAGTAGTCACTCTAGTTGGCTCGGTTATAATATTAGCCATATTATTTACCAATAAAATATTACGAAACTTACTATTATTCATTTTCAGCTGATCTTCATTTATGTCTCCAAGAAGTAAGATATTCCGACATAATTCAAATGCCTTTTGGAGGCACAATTTAAGTTTATTTCAATAATCATTATCACGATTCGGCGGACGATACGTAGTACAGACTAAGTATTTTTATGCGGACCTCTAATTTCTACCCATATAGATTCATCTAGATAATTTTCGACTTCCCATAGCCTTGTTGATAATAATTTATCCGACACATACAATAACATACCACTCGAATAAGCGCTGCAATCTTTTCGGTAAATATTACTGAAACCATCGAGTGTTATAGATGTATCGGTGACATTGTCACTTAAATCAGTTTCGGTAAAACAAAGAATATCGTATTCTTGCCAATGGTTGGAAATAAAATTTACTTTATTTCTTAAGCTTCTAATATTTTGATGAAATATAGAGATAGAACTTTGCATAGGGTTATTACTTTCTGGGCCAGGATTTAATTCAATATCTCCGGACAAGACTATTTTCAAAAGAATGACAATAAGTAAATGTTGTGTTAATTCATGAACTTCAATCGACTGAGGATCTGCCACGTGGTGATAACATATGATTTCTGAACTGAAAAGTTTGTATTAAAAAAATAAAATCCAGTATTATCGTCATCGTACATAGACTTGCGAGAATATGGTATCTATTAGAATTGAGAAACATAAAGCATTTTGTTGCAAACCGAAGGAGTAATAAAACAATTATTTTAGTGCTCAAATAAAGTTCTAACAATGGGTATGTGTACAAATGACTCCGTTTTTAAAAACTCCCTTTGTCGCATTTTAAAAAAGTCCTATTGCTGCTCGGTACGAATTTAAACAATTACCCATTTGGATACAAAATCAGAACAAATTAAATCAGACTGAGCAGCAACATAACATGTATAAAAACAATAACTCGCGCCAACTGAAGTACAAACGTAGGAAACCGAACTAGGAAAAACAAAAAATAAATTTTGCGAAGAAAATTTTTGCTAACAGTAGTATAAATGGAATGAAAAACATTTTTGCTGTTTTACTTATTTTGAAAAGAAGTGAAATAAAATAGAATAGAATAGAGAGAAAAGGTTGAAATACTAAATGAATTTTGATTTGGAAACTATACTTTACACAAACAATCATGAACTCGGCATAGAGTCAAAGTACTTAAAAAGAAACAAAAACGCAAATAAACGAGATGAATTTACAGTAATTTACACTATCATATATTTTAAAGACCTGCTCCAGTCCTACCTTTTAACCTTAAATTGTCACTGAAAAAGCATGAAAATCCTGACTATGAACAGTGACGCCTGTCAAAATAGAGTCTATTTTATATTTTAAATTTATATAAAATACTTGTGGTTTTGCGTGCTAAAGCGTGGCGCGTGGCCGTTAACTGTTACCTATTGTAATCATGAGTTGCATACACACAATAGAATTTGAATAGCCGCGAAGCAGGGTTTTAAATATACAAATATCATTCATCTACAAACTTACAACATGACCGCTGCACATAATTAAAAACATGACCTAATCATAACACAGAAACAAACTATAGAAATATGTCACGTATATCAACTACTCACGATTTGCATGATTAGTGCAGTTTTATGAATGAAATTCCATAGTGACAAAATTTACTACTGTAATCTCATTAGTTTATACAAATACTACACACATATCATTTGATGAATAGCTTTTATGTAGTAACGTGTGGTAACAGTTATTTTATAGTGTATTAGTATATTAGTACTTGGATACAAAAATAGAAATGAAACAAATTGGAAGGATACGATTATGCAATAATTTTCAAATAGTAGATTTCTGCCATTTCGTGTGTTCGTGTCGGCGAGGCGAAATGTCGAAGTAACGAAAACACGAAAGGTCGAAATAATGCTTATTTGTCGTGTGTTCGCCTTTCAACTTTCGAGGCGAATATACGAAGTTAAGAAACATTGAAGGCGAAATAACGAAATTTCAGAGGCGAACACACGAACTTTTGTATTAATCACTTTTCGTGTCGGCGGGTATTAAAACTTCATGTTGTCGCACTTCTTTTGTCGTGTCTTCGCATCGAAATGCGAAAGGCGAACACACGACAATTGAGCTGTTCTCGACCTTTCGTTACTTCGACACGAACACACGACAAATGTTTCATGTAGGTTGCACACAAAATAAATGTATAAGAAGTTATGTGAAAGTCCGTCTTAAAGATCTAATTCTGCTGAGAGAAAAGGATATTATCATCGTACGTATTACCAAGTAAGGGTGTAGCTCTTCCCTCAACGGACATAAGGTTTATAGCAAATTTCATTTCAACAGCATATGTGTAATTGTTATGCGCATGTCTACCGGAAGGCGAATACACGAAATGACGAAATTGCACATTTGTCGTGTGTTCGTGTCGGCGGGTCGAAGACACGAAAACACGAAAGGTCGAAAACTGCTTATTTGTCTGTGTTCGCCTTTCGCATTTCGACACGACAAAAGAAGGGTGACAACACGAAGTTTTAATACCCGCCGACACGAAAAGTGATTAATACAAAAGTTTGTGTGTTTGCCCTTGAATTTTCGTTATTTCGCCTTCAATGTTTCTTGTCGTCATGTGTTCGCCTCGAAAGTCGAAAGGCGAACACACGACAAATAAGCTGTTTTCAACCTTTTGTGTTTTCAAGTCTTCGACATTTCGACCCGCCGACACGAACAAATAAGCATTATTTCAACCTTTCGTGTTTTCGTTACTTCAACATTTCGCCTCGCCAACATGAACACACGAAATGGCAGAAATCAGCCACCATAAGATTACGCTAGGGAAATTTATTTATGAAATTATTCAGTACCAATTAGTGGATTGAAGGATAAGTGGATTTAAAGGAGTTTTTGATATATATACTAGTAATACAAAATTGTGTATTCATTGGATATACATGTATGTGCGCATGCGCAAAGTTATGGACGTTCAAATTTTTGTGGCAAAGAAAGTTTTATATTTTGGAAAATAAAAGTGATTATAAGTACATAAACAATGTGAAAATAAGTGGATTTTCAGGGATTATATATGCTTAAAGCATGCAAGTGATAAACTTTTGATATCTTGGTTCTAAATAGGAAAAAAGAGAAAAAAGTGTAAAAGTTCACCTCAGGACAAAGACAGTAACAGTGAGAAAAGGTTAGCTATGACACATAATTTACAGCCAGTTACTCAGTCTCAGCAGATACTTCAACAAAACAGTCAATATCAGCCAAACACGATATGAATGATTTCAACAGGCAAGTCCAAACTTTGTAGATCAAAATCAACAAACGTTCTCTCCACCTGTTTTTCAATATCAACCTGTCGGAAATTCGGGGTCACCGACTAGGCCACACTATATTCAACAGTCACTAACACCGATGACCCCAGTGACTAACTTGAGCAGTGATCACTTTACTACATTAATCCAACGGCTTGATCATAAAAAAAATGAAACTGTCGCAACGAGACTCTATACAATCAACCGTTAGCGGTATTACAAGTCGTCTAGACAGTTAAGATCAAAAGGTCAAGGTACTGGAAACCAAAATTTTGGAAATGGAGATCAGCCGTAACCATGACAGTTGTATAGTAGATTTAAGTAAAAAAAAAGTTCGATTCAGTGATGTTGAAACTTAAAACACTAGAAAAAGAGAGGAGTATGCGTAATAACCTGTTATTCTTTGGAATTGAAGAAAAGAAGGGAGAGAAGGACTACGATTGTGTAAATAAGGTGCTGTCTTTTATAGAAGAAATGTTAGGACATTCAAATGCAGCATCGGATGTTAAGCTTCACCGGGCTTACAGAATAAGAAAATACAAGCCTGCGAGCGTAAGGCCTATAGTTGCAAAGTTTACATATTTTCCAGATAGGGAAAAAGTACGCATGGACTCTAAAAAGTTAAGTAGGCCTTATGGTATTAGTCAGCAATTTCCGGTTGAAGTGATGCTGACGGAAACTGATTCCGGTCATTGCCCCCAAAAATTCACCAATACTGATTTATTTAGACAGATAATGATATTATATTTTATCAGCATAAAGGAAATGCATATGTGTGTGGGGACACAAATTCAAGGACTGGGACTAAATCCGATTTTATAAATTACGATGTACCAATATGAGATTATGATTATTTTGATATTGATTCATTTATACCGCGGACGACGACGGATCGTAGTACAAACCGCTTTGGGGAACAATTACTTGATCTTTGTAAATCAACGGATATTCGCATTGTAAACGGGCGATTAGATATGAACGCCAATCACGTTAAACCTACATGTTATACGTATAACGGGAATAGCGTTGTTGACTATTTATTGACTTTTATGTTCATGATTTAACCACCCACTCAAATCACGCTCCGATTTCATTTTCGCTGAAAATAATGACAACGCCAGTCAGCGCAAAACCGCAGAAACGTACGATATATAAATGGAACCCCGATTACAGGGCGGATTTCATAAACGATGTTTCGCGCGACATAGAAATGCTTTGTCGAGATTTAAATGAATGCAAAGAAATTAATCATGATCCAGGTATATTAGTTAATTTATTTATCCGAAAGAGGTAATGTGTATTTTGAAAACTGCTGTACGACGACAGTTCACACATATTTTAGCGATAATAACAGAAAAAACAAACTGTTTTGATGATAGTTGTAAGCAAACATATGCTTTATATTAAAACGCCGTGTCAGAATTTAATGCTAACAAAACAATTGAAAATAGAGAAATGTTGTATTTAAGAAAAAAAGGTTATAAATATCACTGTAGGAAAGTAAGACGGAATTTTAATAGAAAACAAGCCTCAACTATGAATGAAATGAGAAATAAAAAAACCTAAAGATTTTTGGAAGTTGTTCCGTCAAAATAAATCTACAGGTTCTGATGATAATATACAAATGGAAGAATTTTACAATCATTTCAAACATTTAGCATCAATAAAGAAACAACCAACAGGAAATATATGCAGAAGTCGTTTTAAAAAAATCCAAGTTCAATTTTGTCAGATAATTATTTTATTAGAAGAAAACGATTAAAAATAACTATGATATATCAATGTGTCCATCCAGCAGTCTGCGCCTCGTTTTGGATAACAATGTGCAGATTACTCTGCATGTAGCCATATAATGGGAAAAGGGTCTATTGCCTGTTCCTGGGTTCGTCTGGTTGTGTACTTGCTATCTAACCTACTAGTATTACCTATGGTGGCCTCTTTCGCATACCTACTATTTACTGTGGCCCCGGACAAACAGAGTACATATATATTTATAAACGTGACGAGTGTTATATTGAACAAATAAAGATGCGTTTTGTGTAAATGTGCAACAAGGCCGGGACTAAAGAATTATAGATGGAACTATATGCTTACATTTCTGTACACTTCACGCCGTATTCAATGAATATATGGTAACTGCAACGAATACCTGCTAAATTCTAGATGCAGTGATAAAATAAAGTGTAAGACATTATTTTCATAAGTAATAAACATACATTAAAACAGGTTTTGGCACAAAACGGGGAGGACAACATTCTTTTTTTTTTTGAATGACAGACCTTGCTTATTTCATACAATCGTGTTCAAATGATAAAGCTTTAAAGTCCGCCCCCACCCCACCCCCACCCCCGAAAAAAAGGAATATATGACGAAATCCCCCTCTGAATCTGTGGAATAATAACACTAAAATTAAAAACCAAGATTAAATGAAATTAAATGAATCACAAGTTATTATATTATAAATATCATTATTTTAACGGAATGAGGTGAAAATTTGGATATGATTGAAAAGATCAAGGGGGTGGGGAGATTTTGTCCGGTAAGATATTACTTTACAGTAAGTTTAAAATTCGAATAATGTTTAGTCCTAAGTTTGTATAACTTTATACATATTAGTTTCAAATTTGACAGCAGGATTTTGAGTACACACTGTATGGAATTTGCCCAAAATATCGCTCTTTTCGAGCCAGGTAACCTCAAGGGTATGCACGGTGGTATGTTTAGGTCATATGTTATTTTTTTTAAGATTAAATTATCTCGTACGGACGACATCTTATCTTGAGTGATCAACATCTTATCTCGTGCGCACGACATCTTATATCGAGCGATCAACATCTTATCTCGTGCGCACGACATCTTATCTCGAGCGATCAACATCTTATCTCGTGCGCACGACATCTTATCTCGAGCGATCAACATCTTATCTCGTGCGCACAACATCTTATCTTGAGCGATCAACAATTTATCTCGAGCGATCAACATATTATCTTGAGCGATCAACATCTTATCTCGAGCGATCAACATATTATCTTGAGCGATCAACATATTATCTTGAGCGATCATCATCTTATCTCGAGCGATCAACATCTTATCTCGAGCGATCAACATATTATCTTGAGCGATCAACATCTTATACTGTGCGATCAACATCTTATCTCGAGCGCACGACAACTTATTTATATATATTAAGGCCCTTTGTGTGTGCATTAAGGTCACCAGTAAAACATACGGACAAGTTGTTAATTAGGGTCCCGCCTATTCCGCTGTTATTTAAACTTCCCACAAGTACATGTACAAGTTTATCACATCATTTGGACAACATTCTTTTTTTTTTGAATGACAGACCTTGCTTATTTCATACAATCGTGTTCAAATGATAAAGCTTTAAAGTCCGCCCCCACCCCACCCCCACCCCCGAAAAAAAGGAATATATGACGAAGTCCCCCTCTGAATCTGTGGAATAATAACACTAAAATTAAAAACCAAGATTAAATAAAACTAAATGAATCACAAGTTATTATATTATAAATATCATTATTTTAACGGAATGAGGTGAAAATTTGGATATGATTGAAAAGATCAAGGGGGTGGGGAGATTTTGTCCGCCTTGGTCAGATAGAGCAGGGGGTGTGTGGGGGGGGGGGGGGTTGTCCGGGGTGTAGTTTGTCCGTATTCCCAAAAATACATTTCATTGTACAGTCTTATGTTTTAAGATTAACCGTTTCTATTCATATATTCGTATAAGGAGCTATTCCGCGTCTAATCTTTACTACTAACCTTATAGGTAAGATATTACTTTACAGTAAGTTTAAAATTCGAATAATGTTTAGTCCTAAGTTTGTATAACTTTATACATATTAGTTTCAAATTTGACAGCAGGATTTTGAGTACACACTGTATGGAATTTGCCCAAAATATCGCTCTTTTCGAGCCAGGTAACCTCAAGGGTATGCACGGTGGTATGTTTAGGTCATATGTTATTTTTTTTAAGATTAAATTATCTCGTACGCACGACATCTTATCTTGAGTGATCAACATCTTATCTCGTGCGCACGACATCTTATATCGAGCGATCAACATCTTATCTCGTGCGCACGACATCTTATCTTGAGCGATCAACATCTTATCTCGTGCGCACGACATCTTATCTCGAGCGATCAACATCTTATCTCGTGCGCACGACATCTTATCTCGAGCGATCAACATCTTATCTCGTGCGCACAGCATCTTATCTTGAGCGATCAACAATTTATCTCGAGCGATCAACATATTATCTTGAGCGATCAACATCTTATCTCGAGCGATCAACATATTATCTTGAGCGATCAACATATTATCTTGAGCGATCATCATCTTATCTCGAGCGATCAACATATTATCTTGAGCGATCAACATATTATCTTGAGCGATCAACATCTTATCTCGAGCGATCAACAAATTTTCTCGAGCGATCAACATCTTATATTGTGCGATCAACATCTTATCTCGAGCGCACGACAACTTATTTATATATATATTAAGGCCCTTTGTGTGTGCATTAAGGTCATCAGTAAAACATACGGACAAGTTGTTAATTAGGGTCCCGCCTATTCCGCTGTTATTTAAACTTCCCACAAGTACATGTACAAGTTTATCACATCATTTGGGAGAGCAATGCATATAATCGGTCATCCTATCTTCAAAATCAAATGAACATAACCAATGATGCATACTGCATGTTAGAATAGCAAGAAATTTCAGTTCGACTGATAAATTCGCGCAGAAAAATTGCATGCATGAATGAAGGGAAAACAAGGAAATTCTTTAATATATGGGCGAAGCCTACATACTAATTCTTTTTTTGTCAAGGACTTAAATTTATTTCTTTGCATCATCACTGATTTTTTGCTGCCTTTTTATCAGTTTGCGTATTTAAATGTCTAACCCTGCAAACATGTGAAACGGTTATAAGTATAATCGAAACAAAAACAAAAACGGTGGCAGCCGTACGTTTTTACTAATGATCTGAATTCACACAAAGGTCCTTAATATATATTGATAAGATGACCGAGAAAAGATGTTGATCGCTCGAGATAATATGTTGATCGCTCAAGATAATATGTTGATCGCTCAAGATAAGATGTCGTGCGCACGAAATAAGATGTTGATCGCCCGAGATAAGATGTTGATCGCTCAAGATAATATGTTGATCGCTCAAGATAATATGTTGATCGCTCGAGATGAGATGTCGTGCGCACGAAATAAGATGTTGATCGCCCGAGATAAGATGTTGATCGCTCAAGATAATATGTTGATCGCTCAAGATAATATGTTGATCGCTCAAGATGATATGTTGATCGCTCGAGATAAGATGAAAAGCGCACGAGATAAGATGTTGATCGCTCGAGATAAGATGTTGATCGCTCAAGATAATATGTTGATCGCTCGAGATAAGAAGTAGATCGCTCAAGATAGTATGTTGATCGCTCAAAATAATATGTTGATCGCTCAAGATAAGATGTCGTGCGCACGAAATAAGATGTTGATCGCTCGAGATAAGATGTTGATCGCTCAAGATAAGATGTTGATCGCTCGAGATAAGATGTTGATCGCTATAGAGAATATGTTGATCGCTCGAGATAAGATGTTAATAGCTCAAGATAAGATGTCGTGCGCACGAGATAAGATGTTGATCGCTCAAGATAATTTAATCCTAAAAAAATAATTGCATGTCCTAAATATACCATCGTAGGCATGCATCATTTTTAGATAATTATAATTACATGCACCTTACTCTGTGGCAGAGAGAACTCAGCATGATAATAAGCATAATTAAATTATGATCTCTAGATTGCTTATGATAAGGAAAACACATTTCTTTTATATGAGTTTGCAATAGAGAATTCTTTGTTTCATGCTAAAAAAAAGACATATTTCTTTTTGAAAACATTTTTATTTTCCAGTTGAAAGTATGATAATAAAAAAATGAAGAACAAAGGGTATGAAATTGAAACAACGTTTTATCTACAATAGAATGAAATTATAAAGGTATTTTTACTATAAACCAATTGTTAAAATTAAGAAATAATTTTTAGCAAAACCGTGTTTTAGCACTATTTATACATGATGGACGGTTACACGTCGGGCGTAATAATTACACTTTGAACCCTTAGGCAAGTCTTTGTATCTAAATGTAAATATACACACTACTTATTTTTGTATGTACTACTCCCGCACGATAATTTAAACGACAGTATGTTTATATTATCGTTTGATCGTTATGGTTCTCATGCATCGTTGAACTCAAAAAGGTTGTCAATAATAGAAGTTAAGTGCATACTATAATATTATACAAAAATATTTTCTGTATTGTAACGATTTAATGAAGTAAATATCATAATTATCAAACATGTTATCGTTTGAGTTATCGTGTGGGATTTATATTTGTAGTTTATGTACATTTCAGTACACCCATAAATTATCAAATATTTCTTAGCTATCTTTTATGCTATTACTTAATAAATAAGATTTGACTTTTTCAGTGAAACAGTATGAATAAAAAAGGTCTGTCTAATACTTGCATTAGGAGTAATCAATTAATCCGGAATTCTAGAGATACAGATCGGTACTCCAAGACACTTCCTAGTTCTTATTTAAAACTTCGACAGAGGCTTTTAATTTCCAGGACTATTATCTAAAAGGAATATTGAAAATTATGCATATCTTCAGTCTCTTTAATTTTGTTAGTTTGTAGCTATTTCACGTCAGCGTTCCGATTGTTCATTTTGTTTTCAATAGTAATTTAACACTTTGAATTTTCCAGCAGTCATTCATTTATTTAAAAACTAAAAAATGAAAATCCTACATGTTCCATACCCATGTCCTTTAATTCTGAATATTGTACACAGTTACTAGCACTGAGAGAAAGAGTTTTCAAATTCTTGTAGTCAGTTGAAATGTATGAAGAAATCATTCATTTTTCTTTAATTTCGTTTGTGAATATCAGGTGGGGGTGGTGGGGGCGGGGGGGGGGGGGGGGGGGGGCGGGTTTAAGAGAGAGAGAGAGAGAGAGAGAACATAAAACTTCGTAAAACCTTCTTCAGGGATTAGGGGTGTCCTCCTAACACATGTCATAACATTTTGATTAATTTCTACCCTGTTAATTGTACTTTGCTACTATGACATTTGATTAAAATACACAAGTTTATTTATTTATCTTTCTATCCTAGATAATCAATTTAAAGGTTGGCCTCTTGATTGCACGACAACAAAAAGAAAAAGAAAAAAAAGAAGTATAAGGAAATTTTTGCTATATTTGTTAAGAGTTGTTTTCATGGGAACATTTTTTATTTTAAAAGAGTTGGTCCTGCCGAACAATTTGGTATATATGAAAAAAAGTCTAGGGAGGGGGTGTATGATAGACGTTATTGGCCCCCACCTAATAACTACATCAAGGATTTATCTGAATCGTGGCCTTTTAAACAAACAAATCTTGGTTAAGTCTATAAAATATTGTGACAGATTGCCAGCATAAATTTAAATGTACACACATTCTGAGATATAGAAGTCATGAAAATTTAGGTACAGACAGCCCGCCCCATGTGGTTCTGGAACAACTTGTGTATAAAAAGCATTGGAACCACTGTCTCATCCTTGATGATCGTAAGGGGCGATTAATAATGTCTGAACACTTGGTTTTGCTGTGACTCTGTTATTCAGGCAGGTATAAAAATCTTGATTCCATACTTCATGTTTCTATTTTGATGTAAAAGAGATGTTAAACCAAAAGTTTTTTTGTTTTTTTTTGCCATATAACCTGTACTATGTTGGTGTACAATAAAACCCGAATCAAATCAAATCAAAATTTGCCCAGTGCAATTCTTAAAATATGCAACTGTAACGAACAAATTATGCAAAAGCAAATTTCGTTTTAAACTGCTAACAGTAGCCGGGACGGGTGGGGGTCAGGACATAACAGTTTTGTTAAAGTTGGTCCCATAATCGTAATTCTTATTTCTTTTCATACAACTATTTCATTAACTTTGTACAAAAATACAAATGTCTAGAATTAGATAACAGTCATGAAATGAAGGAAACACATAAATGCATTAAATTCTTTTATGTGCCGGACATTATCAGATGTATCAAAGTGTTTTTTAAAGTAGGCTGGAGTAATATCAATGAAGATGCAGTCTATTGCCAGTATGTATTTGATGTATGTCACATAGGTGTTTCAGTTTTGAGTGTATTATATTCTATGCTACATGTATATTAACAGAATATTTTTTTCTGTACTCAAAGTATGTTCAGAAATGGCCAATACTATGGAATTTATCTTTTTTATCTTTCAATATCTGCCTTTTTCATGGCAAGCAATATCAAAAATTCTTATCTGATATTTCCGCGATATTTTTTTCTCATGATTGAAGAAGTTCGTTGTTTACTGAACAGTTCGCTTGAGTGTTTATTTGTAACTTTTTAGCTCACCTAAGCCAAAGGCTGATGGTGAGCTTTTGTGACCGCTCAATGTTCGTCGTCCGTCGTCCGTCGTGCGACGTGCGTTGTGCGTCCGTCAAATATTTCTAAAAAAAAATCTGCTTTAACGTTAAATGTCGCAATAATTTGTCCACCGTGATACGTCGCAACACCAACGCTAAATGTCACACTGCTTATTTAAAACTAGGGCATTTCATTGTGTCTGCAAAGTAATGTCGTGTTAGCTTTAAGCCCGACAGAAATATAGTACTTTTTCTAGGGCAGCAGACTTTACATGTAACTGCTATACAATTGATTATCCTTATACTAATTACCGTTACATATTGAAACAAGAGGGACACGATTACCCTTGAATAGAAAGTCAAAAAGAAAAATTATCAAGTCAGTTAAAAGCATTACCTGGAATAAAACAACAATTAGCGTTATTAAGTGATGAAATAAAAGATATACAAACATATCAAGGCTTACCACAGCTATTCCAAGAACCGCTACCATCATTACCGGACTCCTCTGAATGTGTTAAAAATCTTGAAAAAATATTGGCAGATTATGAAAATAAAATAAGAAAAGAACAAGCTTTAAAACCAACTTCCACATCAATAGATTGGGGAGATGAACCTGTCGGATGGGTTCCTCAAGATGAACTTAAAAGATTAGAAGATTATGGAAGAGAAAAGATGGGAATAACTGAAACATCTGATGATACAACTGAAGAATTTGAGGCAAATTTAGATATAAATATCGATAAAAATGTATTATCAGATTGGAACTTACCTGTATTATCAGAGTTAGCAATAAACAAAGATAAAGATGACTGGATAAAAACAAAAAAAGAGGTTACCGAAAAATTAAAAAAATGTACTCGTAGAATAAATGAAAACAGTAAAAATAATTCAGATGAAATAGTTGAATTTACAAATGTAGAACCTATGGCTGCAGGTGAGTATGTTTCGGAGTTAGAATTAGACAGAAAAAATCTTAAAAGATATAGTGAATGCTTATCAAAAATGATTAATGACTCAGAGGTATTTGGAAAAGGAATAAGATATCATAACCCATATAAAGTTTCACCAAATGGTCAATATGGAAATTTAATTATTGATCTTAATAAACTTTATGGTCAAAACAAATTAATTGCTAAGGATCAAATAACTGGAAAAGAAGTAATTAACACTAAAGTAGATGATGATTTGATTGATTTGATTAATAAAAGATATAACAATAATAAAAAACATTCAATTCATTCTAGAAAAATATTTAAAGAATTAACAGAAAAATCATGATTACCTATAAATAAAAGATCTATGAAATTTAAAAAAGTAATCAGAGGACAAGGTTATGATGTTTGTTCATGTAATCCAGAAGAATTGGTTAATGAGTTGGAGTTAATTTGTGGTTCAATTAATGCTGGAAATAATAATGAAGAACTAAAAAATGAAGGTATTAGAATAATTGATGAACTATTAAAAATGAATTCACTCTTACCAGAACAACATGAAATGTTATATAAAAATTATTTTTCTTGAATTTAAATTTTAATTATATATAAATGGAACAAAAAATAGTATTAAGTTCTGAAACAGTTAAATATAATAACAAAAATACTCTGAGTGATTTTACAATCAGATTTAGTCGTTCTTTAATTTTAGATAAAAATAAAACTTATCTTGTTGGTTTGGATAGTATTAACACTATGACCTATTCTTGGCATAATATTAGTGATGAATATGACAATAAAATAATTCGTTATAATAATGGTAAGGGTAAGGATTGGAAAGATATCATATTTACAAATGGTTCTTACAGTTACACAGATATTAATAATTATATTAGGGAAACATTAAAAAGTAATGGTGATTATGAATTTGATAAATCAGACATTGCTCCAATAAGTTTGGAATTTGATTTAAGTAGTTTTAAGATTTTGATTTCAATTAAAGATAATTTTATGTTGGATTTAGAAAAATCAAATTTTCATACATTGCTTGGATTTGAGAAAAAATTTGTAAACAAAACTGAATGGGGAACTACAACACCAAATATAACTAACTCTGTGGATACAATTTACATTCACTGTGATCTTATTGATAATTCACTTGTTGATGGTAATTTCAGTGATATTATTTATGCTTTAAGTACTGCAGATTTAACAAGAGCTTATCCATTTACAAAAAAACCACAAAGAGTTGGATATTCTGAAATTAATAAATATATTATAAATTCAATTAGAATATATATTACAGATGTATTTGGTAGAATAATTAATTTTAATGAGGTTGAAACAAGTTTTACACTAATTTTAAAAGAAATATAAATTTTAGTTTTATATAATGTACAAAAAAGTTTATGACAAAAATCTAGGAATATTTATTTATGTTGATGCTCACACAGGAAAAGAAATTATACGCGGAACAGGTATCTTTGACACTTTAACGAAATTGCTTTCAAGTTCAGCCGCATCTTCAATTAGCACAGCTGGAAAAAAAGCTTTGGAAACAGCAGGAAAAGCAGCATTTGAAAGTGGAACAAAAAAGGTTGGAACAGAAGTTGGAAATTTAGCTGCTAATAAAATTGTTGAAAAATTTAAAAAGAAACCTGCTCCGGCAGTTGGTAATTTAAAGAGTAACAGTAAAAATAATAATAAAAATAATAATGATAATGAGGAGGATATTAATATAAGATTGAATAGATTATTGTCAGGATCTGGAACTTCAGCTCAGCATAAACGTATTAACAGATTAATTTATAAAAATTAAAATAATATATAGTATATACATGTTTAGAACAAAACAATATTGTGAAAGATATGAACTAACTCCTATTCAATTAGATATAGCTTTAATATCTGTCTTGGGAAATAATGTTAAGCAACAAAAAAACGGATATCATTTTACAATTAATGATAGAAGTTCATATTTTGATTGGTTAAATGCTTATTTTGAAGTAAGTTTTAAAGTTAATAAGCTTGCTAACGGTAATAATTATGCTGATGGAGATCAAATTGCTCTAATTAATAATGCAGCTTCATTAATTGATCAGTTAGTGGTTAAACAAAATGGGAAAATTGTATATGATTGTAATAATTTATATAAGGTAGTAAATGTAAAGAGTTTGGTTGAATTGTCTGAAGATTATGCAAAATCAACTGGAACAAATGAGTTTATTTATTTAGATGAAGCTGCGGCTGTTGCTGATAATAAAGGTTTCAAATTTAGAAAGGAATTAATCCAAGGTGGTAAAGAGGTGAATGCTAAAATTCCATTAAATAATTATTCATTTTTTCAGGGTTTAGAAACTAATAATTTACCTCCAAGTCAAATTCAAATAACACTGCAGCTGACAGATGATGATGAATTAATTTTTAGAGCTAATGCTGCTGATGCTGGTAGAGTAATTGTAACAAAATTAATTCTATGGGTTCCACGTTTGATTTTTAATGAATTTGGACTTAATCTAATTGCTACTGAAAGATTTAAAAAAGCAAGATGGTCATACCTTCGGGAAATGGTGACACAATCAAGTGATACACAACAAACTAATATAACCTTTAGAATAACGGCTGGTGTAACAAAACCACAACATGTATTTGTTTATTTACAACGAGCTGATAAAAGTAATTCACAAGAACATAATCCACATTTATTAGATACATTTAGAGTTAATGCATTAAATGAAAATTGCACTTTGAGCTCTTGTCGTCTTGAAGTAGGTAATGGTGTTTTTTTATCCAGAAACAGAATACACAAGTATATCAAGAATATATGATGATGTAATTAATTATTATTATATACAAAATAACAAAACTACTGGAAGTCTCTTAAATAGATTTAATTTTCAAAGTTTGTTTGGATTTGTTCATTTTAACTTGGAATATAAAAAGGAAGTAATAACAGAAGATCCTAAGCATATTACATTAACAGCTAAATTAAATATTCCACCAGCAGCTAATATTCGTGTTTACGCAATTGTATTATATAAGGAAACGGTTGAAATAAATACTACTGGAAATGAACTTGTTATTGTTTAAATAAAATAAATATAAATTATATATAATGGTATCAAATTATATTGAATATAAAGTTAACCTAACAGATGGACAAAAGAAAAATTTAGCACAAGCTTATAATAATAAAATTCCACATACTTTTAGATTAAAACATGAACAATTACGTGGAAACTTTCCTTTACTTTTATCAAAAACACAAATTAATCAAATTATAAAAGCTGTTGCAAATAAGAAGGGATTAGAAATTAAAATTTCAAAAAAACAAATGTCCAGTCAAGGTCAAAATGGTGGATTTTTAGGAGCTTTAGCTGGTTTGTTAGGAAAAACAATTCTTCCAATGGCAGCGAAAATAGTTCCAAAAATATTAGCCCCTCTAGGCATCGGTGCTTTGTCTGGGCTGGCCAGTACTGGCGTTAGTAAAATACTTGGAAATGGTATGATTTCAGTAGCTAATGATTAGAGAAATATAATATCGCCATATCTTACACCTAATCAAAGAAAGCAACTAGTAGGATCTGGAGTGATTAAATTAACACAAAAACAAAAACAAGACGGTGGGTTCCTGGTAATGCTGGCTGCTAGTCTAGGGATACTTTTGATTACATCTTTGTTAAGTGGTAAGGGACATGGTCAGGGTATACAGATTGATTCTCAACGAAGACCGTACAGACGAATTCCTATAGTAAAAAAAAAAAAAAATTTATAAACAAACCTATTTCTAACTTTGAAATTGAACAATGGGTAAAACAATTAAAAATTAAAAACTTTAGGGGTGTATTTAATAGAAATAATTTACTAAAATTAAAAGTAAAGGACGAGTGTGGAATAATCAATTTAGATGACTCTGTTGGGTCTGGAACACATTGGGTTTGTTACTTAAATAATATGTACTTTGATTCATTTGGACTTCCTCCGCCGGAAGAAGTAATTAAGTATATACCAAATGTAAAATACAACAATGTTCAATATCAAGACAAAACAAGTACACTCTGTGGATATTATTGTTTATTTTTCATTAAAATGTTACAAGATGGTATAAACATTTATGATTTATTGTATAAAATACTAAAAGTTAACAATCAAAGAGTAAATGAACAAACAATTATAAATTATTTTAATAAAATGAGTTAAAATGTATCAAGAATGTAATATTCTTTACTACTAACAAAAATGTATCATAAGCGTTATATTCCATACTACTCCCAAAAGCGTATACGGAAGTGACGTGCGTTTACACTGTAAACGTTACTATAAATAGAAGTATAGATATATAAAAATAAACTTGAACGGAAGTGACGTGCGTTTACAGTGTAAACGTTACTATAAATAAATGTGAACATTGTACATGGAAATTCCACTAATGTTAAAAATAAACTTGAACGGAAGTGACGTGCGTTTACAGTGTAAACGTTACTATAAATAAATGTGAACATT
This sequence comes from Mercenaria mercenaria, assembly GCF_021730395.1. Taxonomy (NCBI): domain Eukaryota; kingdom Metazoa; phylum Mollusca; class Bivalvia; order Venerida; family Veneridae; genus Mercenaria; species Mercenaria mercenaria. Next base: position 23,286,521 of record NC_069368.1, on the reverse strand, counting down.
ATACTTGGAATCCTTATATAGATTCCTACTGTTAAAAGCTGATTTTGTTACCAATTCAACTCTGTACATATTTCTTAGATTAATTTCCTATTTTTGATTAAAGTTCCAGTGTTTAAAGCACATTTCAATAACAGCTGTAAAATAAAGTTCTGCGTTTGTAACTACCTAATAATTTGTTTAACGTTTTTAAAGTTTCATTCCTTCAATTCTGTCGTTGTATGGTTTTTATACTAGCAAAGAAAGTCCTAGTGTGTCGTCTGATACAATATTACACCGCCGGTGAATGTCCTAGCTGTGTACGGCACTAAATCGTTTCTTTTCGTTTCTCAATAATATTCACATATTCCTTGTTATTAGAGTCTAAAATCATATCCTTTTTATTCGATTTTATTAATTGATCAATTGTTTTTTCAATAAGTCCGTTCTTATCCAAATTCCAGAATATTTGTCACAGTATAGCAAATTCTATTCTTACATCGTGCTGTTGTATCCATCCTCTGATATATAGTATCTTTGTAAAAGTCTCAAATAATCATATATCTGTATAAGTCCTTTCTTTAATTATTTAATTTTATAAGACATATCCTTTGTTATAACTGTTCAAAATGGCGTACCTAAGTTCATAAATCTGATGCAATAACACAGTCACGATTATAATAGAACGTTCTAGCAATGCGGAAGTTCTCTCGAGTGGATAAATATGTGTCTTTACTTCCTGATTTAAACGTAGTAGCTGATGTCACACTATACAGTTAAATCATGGGTAGCATTCGAATAATCCGAGTTTGAGCAAATGAACTTGGATTGCACGACTGTATGAATAAGCATATTGGTTATTGATAATCTTAAAGTTTCACGGATCGTCATATCTTTTTATATCTCTGGTCTTGGGAATGTTACGGATTTCAAGGTTATACGCTTAGTCTTACAGGCCTAAAGATTTTTCTTTAAATTATGTGAATAGCAAGTGAATGTTTCAATACAATATATCTTTGTTATGGAAACAATATCGAAACGATTAAGAATTATTCTAGCAAACATGTTGGTTTCGTACAGATAAATTAATAAAATTAGATTATTAAATTAAGTAAGATTTGATTTGTCTTTCCAGCTATCATATGCGTCATGGAAAGATATTATAAAAATATCCATGAAAAATGTTTATATTTTAGACACTGCTCCGTCAAAAACTAAATCAAAATCCAAAATGGCGACCTTTAAAGACACTGAATGGATACGGACAAATTTCTATTTGTTAAGTTTGCTGGGAACGAATTAACTTCCTGTAGAAACTCCAAGTCATGATTTGCAAAATAATAAAATACTCATTTTGTGCGTATTTTCTCTCATGGACATGAAAAACTGTGTAAGGGCCACAATCTATACAAAATCAAAGGAATTGTGATTCAAACAACTGAAAAACAAGAAAACTTTTAAGCTTATATTAATCGGGGGTTGAACTGAAAACTGTCGTAACCTTTATCAAATAGAGGAGCTATGGCAATTTTCTGCAAAGCATATACAAAAATAATATCTTTGCTCATAATGAAATTACATTAAACATAACTGTTCCCTCACCTTAGAAGTACGAGATATAACAAATATATACATATGCATAACGAGGAAACCTACTAAGGATTGAGAATATGAGGTCATAACACTGTGTAGTAATATACACACTAAGTTAGTAACACTTGATCAAATAACTTATTTTGGTCGTTGTTAGGTTAATAGTTTATGCAACCAGCTCAAAAATTATGTAATGAGTTGCTTCCTGATCAGTGTGTAGAGTAACATCGTATGAAATGTAGTTAAACAGTTAGTGAGCAGGTCTTGCTTGGTACGAATAAATAATAATACATAAATTCCAATATTTTATCAGGGAATAATATACTGGCAGAGGATTCATGTGGGGAAGTTGGCAGTTACTTGCGGAGAACAAGTCTGTACTGGTACAGAATCCAGGAATACTGGTAAGGTTAACTGCCCGCCGTTACATGACTGAAATACTGTTGAAAAACGGCGTGAAAAACCCAAAACAAACAAACAAAGATGTTTGGGTGAGAATTATTATATCATGATAAATCAGTACGCATCTCAACTTTCAAAGGTAAAATATAGGATTATATCTATCATTTCTTAATATGAAAAAACATACTCAATGCCATTATTTGTCTCAATATTGTAGCGAGCTAGTGGCCTTAAGAGTTATAACTGGTAGCGTGAATAAGATTACCTAACCCAACGACACCTCGGTAGCCTGGTATTGTGTCAGTGGATTAGGATATCTGAATCTGAGTATACATGTATTACGTCTGTAGACTGAGTTGAATGTGTCTAAGTAGATTGTGAGGAAACTTCGACGACCTTGATCTATGTAGACTATGAGTGGCGCGCAGACAACCCGGTGTGGACAATGATTGTAGCTCTAGCTTTGAAGTTCACCTTGGTATATGTTGTGTTGGCTCTTAAAAGGACTTACAAGAATTACTCAGATAGAAAGGGTTGGTCTCCACAGGGCATTTGGGAAATGTACTAAACTTTGCATTAACTAATTAAGTGAATACAACAATAGATTTCTAAAGAATAAAATGATTTGTTTGTTTAGCCCCTAACAAATACTCAATGAGTGACAAGAATACTCGATTCAACAAAGTGAAAAATATCACTACAATAAATAGCACAAATACGGTATCTTATAAGACTTACAATGTCACAAGCTTCGAATAAAATACGCGAAAATGCACGGTCAGGCACTACTAAAAATATCACGTGAAAATACAAGGATCTGTCAACAATCAACAGGATCCAAAGATTACAATGCTACCTGGTTCATTATGCAAAAATCGATCTCTAAGTGGACTTCACAAATTCGGATACACACGTCCGGATAAACAATAAACAGATTAAAATACCTGACATAGCATAACTTCTACTCTGAATGGTATTATATACCATACATTAACATAACAATAAATATCATGTATAGTACAATATCTGGGGCACTACATCACCCCCCTCTTACAATGTCAAAGTTCCAACTGACAAAACAGAATAAAAATGTTCACTTTGCCAAAGTTACACCTGAATCCAACTAACTTCAATGCAGAAAATTCATCTTTAAAGATTGCAAAACATTTTATCCTTACAGTAAACCTTTAAGGAATTTTCCATTTACATCATGGCAGTCAATCTTTAACTAATAATTTTAACTTACAACATGACAGTTAATCTTTAAATTTAACTAACATTATAACAATTACTTATTAAAGACAAAATATCTGAAATGATGAGTTTAAGTCAACTAGCACATATAAAAATGAGAAAATTCAAATTTAAATACAAAGATGCCTACAAGCATTAATTTTACATGGTCTTTGACCATAAAACACACTCCATAACTTGACTAGTAAATTTAACTTCATTTTGAGCAAAATTAACATTAAATGTCCAGTAAGGCTGCCATATACCTATATTAACACATGTTATAAATATTATAATAAACAATAATAATACATTGTGGCTCCTCACTAAATTGCACAAGAAATACAGTCTTTATGTCCCTGAGTTCTGTGATCCGTCTAATACTGCTCTGCGTAAATAGTTCACTAAATATGAGTAAATTTAAATATTCCTGAATTTGGTAATTCCTTAACATCTTTTTTAACACCACTCGAGACGCCTAAAACTTATCCTAGTAAGAAATACAGTCCTATTTGTTCCTGAAATGTGCGATTCAACTACAACTGCGTAGCACCACTTAAAACGCGTAAAAGAAATACAGTCTAAATGTTCCTGAGGTTGGAGATTCATCTGTATCTGTTCAGAACCACTTGACCCGCGTTAAAAGAAATACAATTCCGAATGTTCCTATGGTTGGAAATTAATCTACGTCAGTTCAGCACCACTTGAAACGCGTAAGAAAGAAAATACAGTCCTAAATGTCCCTGTCTGGTTACTTTCATTTTATCTGTGTTAACAGATTTACACCTTTTTTTACAGTGGATTTTAACACTCTGTTCTCTTTTCCCTCACTCTTCTTGGAAGTTTCCTTTCTGTTGTCTCTCTCGTCGCTTCTTTTTGTTGTTTCCGCCTTCTCTCGCCTCTGACTCTCCTCCAGCCTAAGTTCGTGCTCCCGCCTCTGCTCCTCACCCATCCTCTCCATCGTCCTATTCATCTTCTGCAGTACCTCTAGAAACTGTCCAAGTGTTTTATCAACCCCTCTGATTGCTCTACTGTTGGTTTCTATAGCAGAAACTAGCTGTTTAGTGCTATCCCCCACAACTTTAGCTATTGTTTCATACTGTCTTTTACTTTCTTCTGCATCAAGTCTTGCCCTTTTTGCTTCTGGTTCTCCCTCACAAGTTAAAGTTACAGTTTCTTTGACTTCCTTAGTGTTAATGGTTGGAGTGGCCATAGGTTGAGGACAAGTGATCTGTGCTGCTGTAGTTTGCGGATTGGTGATCTGTGCTGTGGTACACTCAGGACCTTTGCTAACAGGTAAGATCGGTGTCTTGATAGGCTGTTCATTTGAGATAGGGCTGTCTGTCCAGTCATGGTCAAAATTAAACTCAGATCCGAAGTCATACATGTCCCCAAGAATGCCTGGCATTAGGTTTTCGGTCGTGCTGCTCATACGTGGTGTGCTTAATGTAGATTTTGGCTGTCGTTCTTCTGTACTAATGGAATGCGTCTGGGCATGACAAGTAGATGGTTCTGACAAAGTTACAATCTGTGGCATGGACAGTTGAGGTGTACCAAACGCAGTTCCAGTGGGGTTCAACGAAGAAGTACTCTTGTTGGCTGATGATATGAATGGTGATGTCTTAAGTAGCGGCGGTGTCTTTGGTGCGATAGGTGTAGGTGTATAAGACGGTACTGAGGCAACCACAGGGCTGTAAAGAGGAACTTCTGCTGGTTTTGTAACAGACATCTCAGAGCTAGTTGCCTGCGGCAATGATGAATGGAAGAGGTTGTTTTGCAAGGACTGGTTTTTAAGAAGACTGGAGAGCATCTCTGGCGTAAGCTGTACGTTGATAAGGCCAGATGTACTATTACTCACAACTGGCAAGGAACTGACCGCTGGGCTTGCTCTTACCGCTTGCGCTGGTTCATGGCAAACTCTCCCTCCTGATATGAAAAGTCCTCTACACTATCCCTGCAGTTACTACGAAATAACTTGGAGGCTTCTATGGGAGATATTTCCCGGTAGTCCCTATCACACACAAGCTCAGCTGCCCGAGGATTCTCTACCAAGTAGCGTCCATCATTTGTTGCTCCCAATTCTGCTGCGGCCAACCGATGTCTGCTGTACTTGGTAACATGATTTATTAGAGCTGATTTGGTGGTGCACCTCATGAGACATAGGGTGCAGTAGTACGGTGCTTTGTCTAACGCTAGGTGGTGTTTGTATACATGCGCTGTGAGACGATACTTCACTACCACATAGGTCTTCCCAACCGCTTGACAGTGTAGACATACGTAGGTCTTATCCCTTCTAGGTTCAGCCATAGCGTTCTGAAATGACAAAAATGTAGAAATTTTGCAATTTTGCCTTTATTGTTTGATGGGGACAGGAGGTTGACAGACCCTTCTCGTGTCTCGTGCTACAATCCGTTACGTCGCGGTTGACAAAATCACGTATGGCGTAATCGCTAAAAGATAAAGCAACTACAAACATACCAATACACATGTTTATTTTTCTGATATAAAGATGTGACAAACATGTTTATGTGAATATGATGAATACTGATTTCAAGATTAGAGGTCTAATGTCTTCTTCACTTTTTTATCCATCTTGGAACACTGCATCCTTCGTACGGTTTTAGCTTGTTATGATGAACAACACGCTCTGCCCCTTGATCTCTTAGCTGTATTACAAAGGTCAAGGGAGACAACTTCCTTAACACCAAACATGGTCCTTCGAAAGCTGGCTGCAGCTTGGGAGCTTCGCCAACTTTCCTGGATTCAGCTAAACACCAAACCACATCACCCTTCTCGTAGTTATTCACCAACATCCTTTTGTCATATATCTCCTTGCTTCGTGCAGCTGACTTCTGTAAGTGTTTCCTGGCTATGTCATGGGCATGGTTCATCTTTGACCGGATACCATCAACATAGTCACCATAGCTGGTCACTGGTACTTCAGACTTATTTGTGGTACTGCCAAACACAAGCTCTGCCGGGAGTCGCACTTCTCTTCCCATCGTTAGCAAATTCGGAGTCAGCTTTGTAGACTCATTCGGTGTCGCCCTGTATGCCCCGGCCAAACATCCTAGGTTCAAGTCCCAGTCTTCTTGTACTCCCTGAAGGTAGGCTCTGATTATGCGGACTAATGTCCGGTTAAATCTTTCGACTTGACCGTTGCATCTCGGATTTCGCACGCATGTCCGCACTTTCTTTACTCCCAGCAATCTGCACAACTGTTGAAAGACTTTGCTCTCATATGTCCGGCCTTGGTCACTCAGGATTGATACTGGACATCCCCACCTACAAACAAATTCATTAACAATTTTGTCAGCACAAGTTTCGGCGGTCTGGTCTGAGACCGCAATTACCTCGACAAACTTTGAAAAATGATCAGTAAGCACTAGGATCTAACGGTTTCCTCTAGGGGTTACGGGAAAAGGGCCTAAGTAATCAGTCGCTAACACATCCCATGGGGCACCAGTCCTAACTGATCCCATAGCAGCTCTGGGGGGTTTAGGCGGTTTCTTATCCCTAGCACAAATGTCACACTGGCGAATGAACAGTTTCACATCTTCCCTTAGATTGAACCAGTAAAACCTTTGGAGAATTTTAGCCTTAGTTTTCTTTGTTCCCATGTGACCTGCCAATAGTCCTCCATGCATAGACTGTAGTATCTCTCTTTTCACCTTTTCTGGTACAATTACTTGTCCATATGTTCCTGACCCATCTCTCTTTATGAATTCCTTCAAAAGCACACCATCTGCTACTTTCAGCTGGTCCCACAACAGTAGGTAATGTCTAGAACATGGGCTCATAGTGTCTGTCCGTTCCTTCACAGGTTTTTTACCCTCCTCCTTGGCCTCTAGCACTGGCTTTATGTCTGAATCTTCAAGCTGTCTCGCTCTCAGCTCTGCTGTTGTTTTCCCTGCTCCTACCATTGTCCAGTCTGTGGACTCACTGCTCGTGCCGGCTCTAGGTTCATCTGTGTTGACCTCCCTCACCTGACTTGAGGCTACTTCTGATTTGCTTTCACAGGATAAAGCTTCACTGTTTTCCTCACCATTGCTGTCCACGTTGTTTTCCTGTGAGTCCTCACCTTTCCTCCAGTTAAGTACCATAATCTCGGCTCGACTTCTACATTTATTACAGGGACCACACTTCAGCGGCTCACTCATATCAACTTCGCTACAATCGCAATCTCTCGGACTGTCGCACCTAGATAATGCATCGCAGTGAGGCTGCAGTTTACCTGGCCGGTACTCAATTGAGAAGTTGAAAGGTGCCAGGATTTCTATCCAGCGAGCTATTTTCCAATTGGGCTCTTTCAGACTGAAAAGCCAAATAAGGGCTTGGTGGTCACTCCTCACGGTAAATTTCCGCCCAAGAAGGTACTGTCTGAAGTACTGCATGAAGTATACAATTGCAAGAAGCTCGCGCTCGGTCACACAGTAATTGCGTTCGGCTTTGTTTAGCGATCTACTGGCATAAGCTATTACCCTCTCTTGATCAGACTGCACTTGCGAAAGTACACCTCCTATCCCAGTACCTGAAGCGTCTACATCTAAATAGAACTCGCCACCTTCGTTGAGGGGAAATCCCATCACATCTGCATCTGTCAGCTTCTTCTTTAATGTCATAAATGCTTTCTCACACTCCTCAGTCCAAGCAAAACAGGCATCTTTTTTGGTCAACTCAGTAAGCGGTCGTGCAACTTTTGCAAAGTCCTTGATATAGCGCCTATAGTACGTACCAGTGGCTACAAACTGTTTAATTTGCTTTGGTGTTGTTGGCCTTGGCCATTCGGCAATCTTTGCTATGTTTGTGGGGTCCGGTCGTATACCCTCTTCAGACACTACATGCCCCAAGAAAACTACTTCCGTTTGAAGCATATGACATTTGTCTGGTCGTAACTTCATATCAGCCTGTTTTATCCTAACAAGTACCTCGTCAACTCTCTGTATATGTTCCGCAAAGTCTGCTCCAAATACAATTATGTCGTCGATATAGACTAGGCATGTTTGCCACTGAAAACCCTGCAATTCTAATTCCATCGTTCTCTGGAACGTGCTGCTGCTATTGCTGAGACCAAATGGCATCCGTTTCATTTCAAAGAGGCCGTATTTACAGGTAAAGGCACTTTTCGGAATATCCTCTTTCTTTAAGGGGATCTGAAAGTATCCACTTGTTAAATCGAACGAGCTGAAAAGGCTCATACCTGCAACAGCGTCTAGACAGTCCTGTACCCTTGGGAGTGGGAATCCATCTGGTTTCACAAGCGCATTGACCTTCCTATAATCAACACAGGGCCTAACCGCTCCCGACTTCTTACGAACAAACACAATGGGGCTGGCCCACGGGGAGGTACTTTTTTGTATTACATCTTTTTTTAACAGATCATCTATAGCTGCTTTTTCTTCTGAGGCAAACGCAAGCGGGACGCGTCTCGGTCTTTGCTTAATGGGTGTGGCATCGCCAGTGTCTATTGGGTGTTCAGCTAGGTCTGTGAGTCCGATGTCCCACTCATTCTTTGAAAAGGTATCACTGTACTTATTAAGTAATGTCGCCACAGCGCTTTTCTCGACTTCATTTTTACCGACTGTTGATCTCTCAAATAGATCTCTCAGGTGGTCCGGAACAGTGCTACCCTTGATATTTTTGACACCCTCCCCCACATTCTTAATCTCTTTCCTCTGAGTTCCTATTCGCCTAACCCTGGACAAATTCTCATCTTCTCCCTCGTATTCTTGCTCGGCCACGACACTCACGATCTTCTCTATTTGTTCAGCCCCTCCTATGTGGGCATTTTGATGTAGTCTCACCTCCATCGGAAATGGGTTAAGTACTCTGACTTTACAAGTCGGGCCTTTGTTGATGTCAACCAGCGATGATGCCATTACCAACTGATACCTCTGCCTGAAGTTTTCACTGGGTTCTACCAGGTACTCAGCATACTTGTCAAAATCATCGACTTCCTCCCTTTCAACATATACATCAACAAGCGCCTCTGCTCTGCCTGGGATACATACATCATCTGCAACAGTCACTCTCCTTGACCTATTTCTTTTACCAACCTGTAAACAAGGGATCTCAACCCCATCTAATATTATCACCCCCTTGCTTAACAGTAAGTCAGCTGGTCCCTTTTCACTTCCCCTTAATATGTCGAACCCTAAAAGGGCGTCGTCCTCTATATCAGCGACCACGACCTCATGCACCATCTCGTACGGCCCTACGGTGATGCTGAATTCTGCTTTGCCTAATTCTGCTATTGGCGAACCATTGGCCCCACGAAGACTTCCACACTTCGCTAACTTTGGTCTCTGGCTCTCTTCTATCTTCCTATATATTCTAGATGACAGCACTGACCTTGCTGCACCTGTATCTGCAGTAAACAACAACTCCACTCCTTCTACTTTACCCTTTACATAAACCCCATCACTGAGTCGCTTTCTCTCTTTAAGGAGGTAGGTTACCTTCATATTTGTATGTGCGCATGTCCAACCGGAAGCTAACGTGACGATTTACGACGACGTTTACGACAAACTAAATGTGTTTGTATATTCATTCTTCTGAAAAAAAATCATGAACCTGTCTTCGATCCGATGCTTTATGGTTTAATAATGCAGAAATAATGAATAAATTGCCGCAGAAACGCTTCAAAACAATGTTGTCTTAAAATGACGTCATTGACGTCATGACGTTACGTGTCAGTTACCGCGCAAAATTAATAGCTTTTATCTTGAAAGTACGTAATTCTGTGCATTTTCTTTATTTTAACTATTTTTAAATAACCATTATTTGCTGAAATATTTTTTATGAGTCTTTTGCTCTGAATAATAATCAATATTTTGCTTCTTTTATGTAGTTATATCGAAATGTTATGCGGAATGTAAGAAAATGGATGATGGTAACCAATGTTATTTGGAATATAGTTGGGTGAAAGGTTACTTGTTACGGCCATTTTCAAATAAAAAATCTCGCAGTTTGATTTGTAATACCTATTTTTCAGGTTCCGTTGATAATTTGTTACTTATATGCTAAAAGTAAGATCTAAAATTGTTCAAATTTCAGTAGAAAATTGTGGTTTCTTGAATTGAATTGATGTTACCATGGAAACGAAGCCCGTGACCTATGTATCTAAATGTAAAATTCAAAAGCGTTGACACTGGTCTATTTAAGAAACACAGCTGCGGCATTTTATTTTCATTTCAACAATATCTATGAGAATAATAGCAGCATGCTTAACGATTTTTCCATGAAAAATGCCAGACGAGGGGTACTGCTGTAAGTATTCTAAGCTGTGAAATTTGTTTGAATAAATGCAAATAGCACGAAAATATTACTTACGTTAGAAATTATATGTTTTAAAGCTAAATCAACTAGAAAGATAATCTTATTCAATATTTTTTATAAGAAATTACGACAAAAAGCAAGATATAAGCTATTTTAAACATCTATGTTGCCATGGTTACTTTAAACTTTAAGAAAAATAGGGTACCATATAAAGTGCTTGGTATTTTGCTAATAATATTACCCAAATATTCCATGTTGGTCATTAACAGAATGGCACTGAAGCCGTCGAAAACCCCTATTTTTATACATAGTTGTTTAAAAATGAGAGAAAATGCGTTACCATGGAAACACGAGCACCGCGACATATACATTTTAAGCTTATATTAGAAAGCTTACGTGCATGCTAGTAAAATTATCAATTATGCAGACTTCTACGGATAACAATAAAACTATAATACAATGAAAAGTGTTAAATATCCGTATTTTCCTTCTTCTTTCAATATGAAATATCTTTGGAGGGTCATGTTCTTCAAACCTGGATTAAAATTGAACTTGAAGGGACAGAGACAAATGAAATTGAAATTGTAGCAGTTAAAACTTCATATTACACGAAATACAAAATAATGCTGCGTTTCAACTAATTTGAATTTACCCTTGTAACAAGGTAACCTACCTCCTTAATACCCTCTTTTGCATTATAACTCCGCTTGTCCTCCATGTGGCCACTGAACTCTAATTGGACCGCCTCCCGGCCACTGAGGTAGGTCCCTGGTAGTTTAAAGGCTCGGCTCCTGCATTTTCTCTTGTAGCACCACGATTGCTTGGACCTCTATCTCGCCAATTTCTAGACCCTTTTGATGACCCCTTTTCTGGGCAATCCCGAGCATAGTGACCTACTCCATGGCAACTGTAGCACTCCACCTGCCTCTTAGCCGGTGGCGAAGCTTTCTTTGATTGTACACTCCTATTTGCTTCCTCCAACTTTTCCAACCTTGCTAAGATTTTCGCCAGCACGTCATTTTCCTTACACACCCGGTCTGTCTCCCTGCACGGTTTGTTTTCTTCCATAGAATTTGCTCGAGATGTTTCTTTATCTGGCACCCTTAAGACATTGGTCATATGTGAGTCTGTTCCTTCGTGTGACTGGAATGCTCTCCTCGCAGACCTGTATTTTCTGTCTGTTGCACCACTATTGCGCGTCTGTATGAAGTTGACCACATGATAGAAAGCCTCATCTATTGTTTCAGGTTCCTTGTGAAATTCAATTTCAAATCTTATTTCTTCATCCCTAAATCCATCTAAGAATTTTCTAACCAAGTCCTCCTCCCGGGTCCTCCTGTCACGATACCCATGTGCCTTGTCATATAGCATCTTAAGGTCAGCTGCGTATTCCTCCGCGGTTTCTCCAGACTTCTGATTACGACGACTAAATTTTGCTGCATATGCCCTGCTTGTCTCAATAACCCTAAAACGATTATGCATTTCCCTGACTACTTCCTGGTAGTTTCTTAATGTTGCCTTTGGCAGTTGTCCATATAGAAATTGTGCTGCTTGGCCCTCTATACGTGGCAGAAGTTGGTCAAGTCGGTCGTCATCACTCCATTGATATCTCTCCGCGATTGCTTCAAACCTGGCTATCCACACTGGCCACTCTTCCTTCCCAGTGAAAGCTGGCATCTTAACATTATCTGTTGCACGCGCTCGCGTGCCAGAACCCCTAATGTAATTTCCTTGTTGAAACCTCACTGGTTGGTTTTCATATCTATGCCTGTCCCCATTGTACAAGTTTTCATATCCCCCAGGGATCTGAGGAGCAACTGAATTGTAACTGGCGTTCAATTGGTGTGCCCTCGGCAAAGCCCCATCCCCCCGTTCATATGTGTCATTTACGCGGTAGGAAAATAAAGGCTGTTCTCTTGATGTACATTGAGTATAACTATCATCCGCTTCATTGCATGCAGTACTACGGTCCGCAGCAGACATGACACGCGGCACAGACGTGGCATGATTATTCTTTGGTAGGGCCTGTTTCAGTACCTGAAGTTCTAAGACCACCTCTTTTAAAACCCCTGAGATTTCACTGAGATCATTTGATTGGATTCTACTGTCAACAATTTGATTCCCAAAGGAGGTATTGACTGCAGTGTCGACATGATGTGGTAAATTGGTTGGAGTAGGCCTAACATTATCATAAGAAAATCTTGATGTAACTGATAAATTATCATCTGTCTGCAAACTCTGCATACTACATGACCTTGATATGGCCACATGATGCTCGCCTCTTGTTTCCGGACGCTTAAAGGATATCTCACCATCACTCCCAGCTGGTGTATGGTACTCCATTTTGTTTGCGCTCTATTTACCCAGAGTATAGGATTCGAATCTCTGGACCCTCGTTTGTATTAGAGGATCCCACCGCTGCCACCAAAAAGTATGTAGGAGCTAGTGGCCTTAAGAGTTATAACTGGTAGCATGAATAAGATTACCTAACCCAACGACACCTCGGTAGCCTGGTATTGTGTCAGTGGATTAGGATATCTGAATCTGAGTATACATGTATTACGTCTGTAGACTGAGTTGAATGTGTCTAAGTAGATTGTGAGGAAACTTCGACGACCTGGATCTATGTAGACTATGAGTGGCGCGCAGACAACCCGGTGTGGACTATGATTGTAGCTCTAGCTTTGAAGTTCTGCGTAAACCAAGGCAACAAGTTCACCTTGGTATATGTTGTGTTGGCTCTTTAAAGGACTTACAAGAATTACTCAGATAGAAAGGGTTGGTCTCCACAGGGCATTTGGGAAATGTACTAAACTTTGCATTAACTAATTAAGTGAATACAACAATAGAATTCTAAAGAATAAAATGATTTATTTGTTTATTCCCTAACAAATACTCAATGAGTGACAAGAATACTCGATTCAACAAAGTGAAAAATATCACTACAATAAATAGCACAAATACGGTATCTTATAGGACTTAAAATGTCACAAGCTTCGAATAAAATATGCGAAAATGCACGGTCAGGCACTACTAAAAATATCACGTGAAAATACAAGGATCTGTCAACAATCAACAGGACAAGAAATACAGTAGTCTATGATAAAGCAATTCTCTTATATCTGTAGTGCACGAACCTAGACTTTTAAATTCTCTTTAAAATACTGTGAAAATTCTATCAGTCAGCCTTAAAATGTTTAATACAAATATGTAACAAAATAAATAAACAGTCTGATATTTGAGACAGATTAAAGAATTAATGACCTTAAAAGATTTCTGATTTATTGTGATAAATATGGTAGCCGGCCTTGAACTCTTGGAAATAAACTTAATCTGAATTTCTGATGTCAACTGACAAGAATTTGCCCTTAGATGTCTTGAATTGTGGAGACCCCGATAATCGGGAACAACGGGTATATATACCCAAGACCTGTGCACTAAAACCAAAAGTGGGTACGCCGCAAATTCGTGCGGGTACGCAAAAATGCAACAAATGCACCAAAAACAAATGTGTACAAGACGCCAACGTCATTGGCTAAAAATGTACACAAACAAAATTTCCACACTGGCAACCAGTATTCAGAGTCGGCAACCATAATTTTACGATAAAATTACACTAAAATAATTAGGCTTTAGCTTGATACATTAGAAATTATGATAATCTATCACATCCTTACAGCATAAGTCCTTTTGTTGCTCATCTTTCGTCTATTTGCCTTCAAAACAAAAATGGTGACCTTCTATCGTTACTAAGGAGAAAGTTACCGTGACACCGCTCAATAACAACCCGGAAGTGAATGTAAATTTGTAAATAAAGCAAGATTTCTTCGTAAATACATCTGATAAGCAGTTAAATACACCATGACCTGAAGGTAGTAAAAGAGTCTTACAGAAATGATCCAAAGATTACAATGCTATCTGGTTCATTATGCAAAAATCGATCTCTAAGTGGACTTCACAAATTCGGATACACACGCCCGGATAAACAATAAACAGATTAAAATACCTGACATAGCATAACTTCTACTCTGAATGGTATTATATACCATACATTAAAATAACAATAAATATCATGTATAGTACAATATCTGGGGCACTACAATATATTGCCCAAAAGAAGACTATAGTGTATATACCAGCAGAAAAAAATAAATGTGCATTTTATAACTTCTGACCCAATGTCGAAAAAATATCTAAGGTAATATTTAAGGTAAACAGAAAAGCAAACAACTATAGAACATTTTCTGTATTTCACAATAACAAGTAACATAATGTCTAACGGTAAAGTCTGTTATGTGGTATATACTCATTCGTTGTAATATAAAAACCCTGAGGTAATACTCCATAATTAGAAAAATAAACCTAACTAAAACAATAGTCCAAAATTTTGTAGTAAAATAGAATAAATATTTATGGCAGTAAATGCACTTATAGAAGTTTTTCTTGCAGGAAATATACATGAAGACTTAACTTCAAATTTCATTTTTTTTGTCATAACAATTTGTTAATTTCCATTTATGATTTGGATTCAATGAGTCAATCTTCGCGTATAGGCAGGTGTATTTTTAATCTTAACATGTTGTACATGTGATTAGACGTAACTTGACTATGTTACAAAAATGTAATGTTATGATACTTGTAGTTTGAAAAGCTTGTGAGCTTACGTTAGGAAACATGCCACTGTACAATATTAAATAAATACGTAAAAATTGTGAACGTACAAACAAGCATATAATATGAATTATGTTTTGTATAAAGTTTATATATATCACAGTTAATTTGTTATATTCATAATAAAAAAATTATGTGAGATTGATTGCCACTGCAATGCTTGTAATGTTAATACTTGATCTATAATGTAAATAGACTGACACATATTTGACACAATGGAAAGGCATAAAATGAGAAACTGGTATTTATCACATCATTTTATTGTCAATAAAGACGACTTCAATGGTGGTAAATCAGTTTTTGGTCAACACTTAAACAACTGATCATTTACACTTAAATTTGTGTTCGCACACCAGATTTTCACTGGAAGAATTTTTTTAATTTTGATTTTCCTATCCTGGTTCCCTAACCAAGAATGCGTTATTTTAGCAGAAGTATAAATTAGATAAACATATTTGCCGAAGGAATAAATTATATTACATTAAATTAAAGTATATTAATTAGAAATTAATGTAAAAGTAGATATTATATTGAAATCAAAAGAAATAGTCCACTTTTGAAATACTTTTATATCGAAGGGAGGTAACTACAAAATCTCATAAAAAGTAATAAAATATACATTTCCTATAGGGATCTAACTCTATGTAATGGTTCTTTTTGTTCCTTAAATAAATCTTTTACGAATAAATGAAAGCTGAAAAATGTTATAAAATACTGCTCAAATGAGACTGACCGCCTTTAAGCCGTCATTATGGATTCTTCTACTTTCTGATAAATGATGTTCAGAAACTCCATCAAGTTAATACCATCCTTCATCGTAATGTATGCTCTATATATCGCATTCATTAGCGGAGAGCTATTTGCCATAAAATTTGGATCGAGAATATCGTTTGTCACGTTCCTGGTGACGTCACTTCCGGAAGACTGAAGAGCGATTTTGAGGTTGCACATGCAATTGTAGATTTTTGTTTCCAGGTTATATAGTTTTTTCCTTGTTTCGTCTTCGTTTTTCTTTACAGCGAGTGTACCGTTTGTTCGTAATTGTTTGACGTATAAACCAAATACAGACAATAGATGGTAGTGTGACTTGAAAACTTCATTTGGCTGAAAATGAAAGAAATGTTAAAAGATGTAGAACGTCAAGCGAAATTGAAACAAAAATGCTTACCGAATATTTTAAGCTCATGAAAAAAAAAATGAGCAGAATCTTGAAACTTGTTGAAAGGTCGAAGAAAATATTTCCTTTCAGTTTTTTTTTTTTTGCTTTCTATAAACGAAATACTGAATTATGGATTGTGGATAAAATAAAAATTAAAACTACCGAGTTCATTATTTGTTAACATATCATTTTCCCTGTTGAAACATTTTTTAATTCCATATTTTGATCGGCTTCTGAAACCCAAATAATGAGTTTACATTGTCAGATGTTTGATGCAAATTCCAAAGCTCTTGTTCAAATTGAAACGTGCTATATGTTTGGAAATTATATAAAATACTAAAGAAGAATGTATTCGTGTATTCGTCATCTACTTTTTTAATTGCTGCTCCATTTATAATCATATCCTCTTGATTCATCCAATTCATTGCATCTAAAAATTGTGTCGTGCCATCTGGAATTTGATATTGTTCCTTCAACTGCAAAGATAAATGTAACATCGTTTAATTAGAAAGATGTAATAATGCAAATATTTCTAGTAAAGATGGTAGCCTGTACGAAATTTTACAGCTGTAAAAGACCTTCATTTTTGTTCAAAATTACAGTCATGATTATTTCAATTTTACACCTGTATTTTATTTATCAACGTTGATTTTACAGCTGTATATTTCAATTTACAGCTGTAAAACGACTGTAAAACAGGTCGAATTATGCATATGCGATACAGCTGTAAAAAAAACTTACAACTGTAAAAATGAAAAAAGCTACAGCTGTAAAAATGACTAAGAGTTACAGCTGTGGAAATATAACAGGTGTTGAAAAAGAGAACATTATTTTAAGGTACTTCCGCCATCTTGAATTTAGAGTGACCTTCATTTTCGGTGTGAAAATATAGTGAACCAAAACTTTCAAATGCCGCTGTTCCATAGCACAAAAAACAGCTCAGTTTACAAGACCTTAAATAAAAGTAGCTGTATAAAAAGTAAAACTGAAATTTGGAAATAAACAAAGCAGATATTTTAGTTCAAAGTTTCAAGTAATGCATAGGAGAATTGTCTTACTGAATAGAACTAAACTTATTACAAAATTTGTTGTCAAATCTGACCACTGCATGTATTAAAACGAAATTTTCAGCATACATAAAAGTATTTCAGCATACATAAAAGTAAAGCAATGTGTGGACAAGATTTGTTCTATGTATGGTGTACCAAACTGCCTACAATTGTCAGACAAGTCTCAGACTTAATGTGAACAAGATTTAGTTACGATCCAAAATTCGTTTCAAGGATTGTACAAGTTTAATAAAGGTTTAATTTATTATACTGGAATTTATATTTCTTGTTGCTGGACCTGACTACCCTTGTTCATTATGCCAAAGAAAACCAAGATAAGATATGGTTGAAAATGTCTGACCCGATGTGTCAGGAGATATCTGACCCACCGAGTCAGACGGTTTATTTCATGAACAACGAAGTAAAATAAATGCAATATAAAATCAAATGTAACCAAATTTGGCATAAGTTGGAGATGTAAAACCACCGTAACAATAGGTGATGACTACCGAGATGTACATGTAAAGGAGGGTGGAGGGGTGGAACGGGTTTTTGATACAAATCTGTTTGAAAATAGCTCCGAAAACCCAGCACACACAAATAGCTCCGACACCTTGTAAACAAAGAAAGCTTTTAGAAATAAGTCGATTGGTCATTTCATGGAGCACGCTCGAACGGCGCTAGGCGATTGGCTAAAATCGTTTAACACGCTACTGTCACGCATGTAAAACATGTGTTAGACTGTGATACTGATAAATTTAGTAGATTAAACCAAAGCACATAGAGTACCATAAATATAAATCAATTTATACTCATGCTTCCTATAAATTACTATTTTATTTACACGTTTACGCGCTGCTTATCGCGCGGAAAATTCGGCGGAAATGGAATTTTCGGCACTTTCTGTGATAACTACCGAAATTACTAAACGTAACTTTTTCACACATACGTAATTGTATGTTTATAGATTATATAAACAACTGAAATATTTGCTTGATCACGATATATGCAAATCTTGAAACATCGGGCCACTGTATTTCCGCATACTGGTCCGGGACAAGTTAGACCTTATTGTGCCGGATGTGTATAGTGATTCCTTATTAGATGTTTCATGCGTCGTAAAGTAACCAATTTTGATTTATCCATATGTTTTATACAATTTGAGAATTTATGCAAAATGTTGAAACACACTGAGAATAAATCGCAGAAAAAAAAGTACAGCCAAATATGTTAGGAGGTAATACAATTTGTATACAATTGTAGGTAACCACGAAACATTTAGAAGTTTTGAAACAAAATACAATCAGTTGAACCTTTCGCACGAAAACCTGATGATTAAAATCAGAAATATCTCAAAAGTAACGTTTTTATATCTTGGCTCTTCGTTAAAGAACTTTTCACACTTTCATAGATTTAAAACTGATAATAAATGTGTATTGCAATTCCAGCATAGAAATCGACACTGACTTTACATTACTGCGTTGTTAACAGCGGAAGCAGCGGTCCAGTACTAACACTGTCTACGAAATCAAGGATCACGAATTCTTCATCTGAAAATTACGAACATTGGGACCAGTGTCCAGTATACACCCAAAAATAATAGTCTTGCTATTTGCCGAGTGCACACTTGTTTTCTGTCGTCGTTTATATAGAGTTCGTACACATGCATAATCTCATTACCACTTATTAAACGTATGTTCTCTAAAATTAACAGATAACTGGCTCAACTGAGACACCATACTTTGAAGTAAATTCGGTTTATTCACCACGAGGTTCAAAATACACGGGAGTCTCGTGATAGTACGTGCCTTTAATTCACATGGTTGAAGTGTAAACAAATAGTTAAAACTGCTTCGTTTTATTTCTCACGGAAATGATCGGACAGTTTTTGATATTGGAATAATTATAGAACATATAATTATGCATTTAAAGTTGCAAGTTGATTGTTTTCTACAGGACGTAAAACTAAAACAAGTAAACGCTTCTACTTTTTCAACAATTTCCCTCTGGTGAACTTTGACATTGTTTACGAAGAGAAATCAGTTTTGTGTCATCTTTAAATGCGCTGTTCGGCGGAAACGTTTAGTTCCCGGAATAGTTCTAAAATGGTTTATTTTTGGGATTTTTGTTTTATTTATACATTCAACACAATGTGCAATATTTACAGTTTTTGAAAATGAGAAAAAGTTCCGATCTTCATTCATATTTGGCCAGCGGATGCATACAAATTTTAAGTGAAAAGACTTTCTTGTCCAAGAGAGGTTTGTTAAGTGAAAAACTATGTTTACACAATGCGTTTATTCTTTAAATGTAAAGGATCGGTAACAGATCAAGGAGATCGTGCAAGGCTATACTAAATGGATATCCCCAGCTATGAATAAGAAGACATATATATTTCAGTAAGGAAATCTGAGGTAAAAGAACAATAATATGTTTGTTTCCCTGAAATAAACATGGCGGCGAAATACTGTGCCCATGTTTTGCACATTAGAATGTTTAACGACATTTCCTTGAAAACACTCGTATGCATTATTCTGGCATTTCTTTGGTTTGAAAATACATATTTTGTAGCAGTTTGAGTTGCATACGATACCAATATTTTGCACCGAAAAAGTTCACTCATTTTATTTCAATGCACTTTGAAAATAGGTTTTAGCGTAGCTTTCATGCTCGCAAATTTACCTACAGAAATATCATTTCAACTTTTATCATTTATTTTTTGTCTCCTTGCATTTCCAAAGCTGTTTCGAGGATTCTGATTTTTCACATGAATTTCTAATTCCAATTTGCAGAATATCCTTAAGGGACGAAAGCAGAAGTACAACAAGTTTTAGGATGAATTGTAATTCTCTAGAAAGGGTAGCAATTACTACACAAGTGGCAAAACAAATGACCTAGTAAGTAAAGAACAATATGAAATATGTTTCTAGAATAGCAATTGCAAACGTAAAGAGCAGGATACAAAGTAGAAACTATGCATCATTAATAAAATCTTGTAAATATTTCCTTTAAACGTATAATTATTTCCTTTAAACTTATCAGTTTCAAATAAAGAGTAAATTGTTAATGCATGTGCTTACACATGTCCTTTTACAACTGTATTAGATAATTAAACTTTTGTACTTGCTTCATAATGGCTAGATTTCCAATATTTATGATGATGTGGTGTCTCTTTGAATTTCAATTATATTCCGCCAACATCCATTAAAGATGGCTGACAGTACTCATGTTTCCCTCCAAAAAAGTTACAACTGTAATTTTGAGACATGACCATTTTACAGCTGTACCTTTCAACTAAAAGTTTTACAGCTGTATTTTTGAGACCTACAATTGTTTTACACCTGTAAATTTCAACTGTATTTCTGGTAATTCTCCACTTACAGGTCTTTTACAGCTGTAAAACAGGTCCTATTTTCGTACAGGCGTAGTACCATAACTTTGATTAAATATGAAGATGATAATGTTACATCTTACTCAGATTTTTTATTAAGTAGGACAGATGTTGGCTGATATCGTACTTAGAAAGAAATTCATAAAAAATAAGTCAAAATATTTATAAATCAAACCCTTAAAACCTTTCGAGCATAAATAAAATTACGTACATACTGCTTAAATAACTCTGCATATTGTTTCAATCCCCTTGTTCTTGTTTTTAGGTCTGTCATGCTTTCTTTCAATGATCTTAACATTGTAGATCCTTCTCCTTTACTGGTAAAACAGGGACCATCGAAAAGCCCTTCAGTTGATGACCGTTCATTCAATTTCAGAGTGGCAGATGAAACCAGATACACTGTTAGCAGTGTAAGGAACACCTGCGTTGATATAACTCCTGAAATATGTTATACATATATGTGTTTCACTTAATCCCACTTTATCAAAATATGCTGGTCCAACGTAAGTGAGATCTTTTTAATTTTCTTACACAAGTAACATATCATAACACATATTTAAAAAAAAATAAAAATAAAAATATAGAAAAAATATAAAAAAAAAATAAAAAAAAAAAAAAAAAATTGGGTTAGTTGTGAAAAAGAAAACCTTAATATTCTGTAATGTTCTGAAATAACTAAGAATAATCGACACGTGTGTTAAATCAGAAAACCAATGCATCTAGAAAGATATAATGGCTAAGTTATTTAGCGGTGATATTTTTTATACTTACTCAGTACAGACATTGTGATAGGCTTATATTTTAAATATCGACAACTAAAATAGGTATTACTAATTAGCAAAGCTTTAATATATGGTTACAAAATTAAAACAAAACGAACAAAATCAAGTATGTCTTCCGTTTTAAAAGAATTGAAATAATATATATTTATTGTGTGATAAAATAATTTACTACAATAAAAAGTTTGCCTTTATACTGCTGATAACAGGAATACCGAAATATGTTTCTGAGAAAATGAATCTCGCCGCCACGCACTTTGCTAAATATAGCGTAGAATGTAGAAAAAATAATTATTACTTTGCTAAATATGCAGTAGAAAAAAAAAATATTATTACGCCGTCTCAAATCAACTGGGATTTTGGACTAAAATATTAAGACAGATTTAAGTTATAATAACAGGTCAATTGTATTGCTAAAGTTTAGTATATATTAGCTGTTAGTCTTAAAACAATTTGATCAGCAAGACAACGGTTTGGCGTAGTAGGTAATAGAAAACATTACAAAATCCCTTAAATTTACACTGTGTAATGTACCAGATTTTGAAGTTTTGCTAGATATATGTTAGTGCGTTATCAATTACAATGTCATTTTTAACCTAGCGCATTTAGAAATGTGTAAATATTTGTGTATTTCTGTTTATATATGTTTCTGTATATACATATGTGCTATGTTTTGTGTATGTAATCTTCATTATTGGAGGATAATAAACAATAATAACTTTTTTTCCACCCTTGCCTGAAAAAACAGTAATGAGCTCGAGTTTGTACAATGTTCAGACAATTGTGCTCTGTTGAAATTTAACCAAACACAAGTTTACCTGCATAAACAGAAAGCATGATATGTCACCATGCGCGGATCCAGATGGGGGGTGGGGACCGGGGGTCCGGACCCCCTCTGGAAAATCTTTAAAAAAGGAAAGAAGACAAGAAGGAAAGAAAATGTTTTTCGAAAAAGGCAACATTAGGACTGCATGTAAAGTATATGCGGCTGCTGCTACATACGACCCCGACATAATTCATATTATTTATCTAAAAGAAACTAAGAATTTTACCTTCAAGAAAGCTTGATTTTATCATTTTCGCAAATTTAACAGGTTAGTCCATAAAACTGTCCCAGAATGCAAAAAATGAAGTGCCAAATTGCAAAATTTCCAGGGCGGGTGGGGGGTGGGGGCAGGGGATCGAACCCCCTCTGAGAAAATTGGCTGTGTCCGTGCATGGTCACTATACCTGTCCAGTACTGGACATTATGGTAAACGCTTCATTCCAGCACAAATGACAATTTCGCAACTTCTGTCCGGTTTGTACAAATTTCTGGCCGCGATAAACCATTTGACTTGGGTATATTTTGACTCGGGTTAGATATACAAAGTTATAGGTCTATTTAAGTACAATTGATTTTTATGAAAATAAAAATGAAATACACATTTACATCATGCCATCAATTTTAATATGCGTTTTGTAGTATAACTTTAATCAACAGGAAAAGGAATCATATTTTATATCTACTGGAATATTTATGAATGGCATTCCAGCGGGACTTAGTGTGCAGCTTTATTTGTCAGCCAATGAAATTCCTGTATTTTATAATTTTCGAGAGTTCTAAATACCATAGAACGAACAAGATTGTTTACTATGTAAAAATTGGTTCATAGAACGCACTATGTAACATAGTACCGCAGTTCTATAAATGTATTCATAATGATAATGGGAGGGACAAATATGCGCAATGACGATGCGCAATTCAGCAAACGCCGCAAAGTGATGCGCATGTATAAGTGATGATGTTCTGGGGCTTTCCCGTATATAAAATTAGACAAATGGTATTACAATAAAGCGAGAATAACTGCAAGCACTTGGTATGGCTGAAAGGAAACAAAACCACAAAAATGTTTTAACTTTAATACAGGACAGTTGATCCTAAACAGCTAAAACCAAAGCAGCTTACCTTAGCTAATAATATCCTTAAAATATAATATTATAATAATCCAAAATCACCTTCCAGTAATATTTACTGAATTTATAGTTTTGATAATAAAGAATAATTGAACTATTCAGTTTTCAAGGGAAGTTCACCGTCTGAACTTATAAACTTTACACTTCAATTATGATCTTTTTTTCCATCCTTCTTTTGGATTATTAACTTTTACACACTGCCTGGAACATTAATAATTAAAGTATCTTCATCATTTTTTACAGAGCTATCATTCAAAGATTTTACATCAAATTAATTCTTTATATTAGATTTTACACCAGATTCAGTCTTTATACCCTTACAAGAAGATGTCGTAGCTGCAACAGTCTAAATCGAAGGGTTTTCATCACACTTTGGTTTCAACACACTGGGTTCGAGTGCTTTACTGATATTATTTAAATTTTCAAACTGTTCCCTCTGGTAAAACTGAACAGCTGAACTTTTGTGCTTGCTTCGACTCATAACGGCTTTGTCAGGAAAGTTTTTATTACACAGTGTAGTACACAAGGTAACCCTAGCAGAGTGATTACTTATTTTACGGTCATTTGTATCAATCCCAGCTTCCGCGTAAAATCTCTTAATCATAGATTTGATAGCGTGCTGTGCTATTGAAGCAGCACAAAATTTTGGTGAACCATTTTCATCATAATTACCGACAGGTTTCCTGTATAAAGCACCAACCCTTGGTATTAATGACAAATACCGTTCGTACAGGTCAACTATAGAATATTTTCTATCTTTTTGCTCGTAGTGAACAAGTGGCTTATTTGCAGGGTTCCGGCTCTTCAGTCCCCATTGCGAATTTTTGCGAAATCCGAGAGTAAACTTGATATAACGTAAGTCCTTCGCACTATCTTTACGTATCTCAAATTGGTCTGCTTGGCAACTGACATGTTCCTGAAACCCTCTAAATCCGAATAATTTCCCGTTATAAAAAAACACAGAGTTGCTCAAACCTACAGATGTGTCAAAATTAAAAACACCTGACTCCCAAAACTGTAATTCAGCTTCCATAGTAACAGGATCTGGAGAATTACTTTTAATTCCAACTCCCTGTGCATGGAGTTCTTTCATTCTTGTATCAATACATCTACGAAATTCACTGAACTGACTTCCTTCACGAAAAAGTTGATGTTGTTTCTATTACAAATAGTAGTAAGATATCTCTGCAAGCCACTGACAATCTGAGTCAGTGTATTAGGGGGTAGTCTTTACCATCTTGTCTCTTAACTTCCATAATGAATCGTTGACCCCAGAAGTTGATCATACTGTCATCTAAATCACCTATATCTTCCGGGATTGGAAAACTACTTTCCAATACAGAAGCTGGCTGGCTGTTTCTAAATTTTGCTCAGTCAGACCATACCTTCAAAGCCCATTTATTTGCATCCCTAGTTTTCTTTGGAATACTGTTTGTTTTTCGATCTTTTATGCTGATGACACCGGCACAGCAAATCTACCATTATCTGTAAAAATTAAATAACATAATTATATATATATAGTAGAATCCGTCTAAAGAGACCACCTATGGTTCTTTAAAAAAGTGGTCTTAATAGCGAGGTGGTCTTATTATCGGGGTTTCCTCTACAAATGATTGAAAAGTTTAAAAAAAAGAATATTATTTACATCTTATATGACTTAATGTAGAAATAAGCAAAATATTGTATTATGTTCGAATTCTTTCACTCTATGCAGCCATGTTATTACCGGGACTTGAACCAATGGCCGGCTTAATCAGTGAAATGTTCACAAACACAGCACAAACACAGCACGAGGATTTAACTGCATATCAATCAATTAATGCTTTTCTATATTTTTTAATTACATATGTATTAAAAAACCCAGAAAACTCATCAAGAAATTGTGCAAGTTGAAAGTAACTAACCTGAGATTTCCCTTTTAGGCTGAACAATGTCTATCACATTACTATCAATGGTCGTAAGGGGTGGCCTCTTAGGTATCAAATTCGGTGGAACAGGTTCAGTCAAATCGTTGGAATTACTAGAAGAATCCGGGACAATCACCATAGGATTAGGAACCAACTCCGTTACAGTTACTGAACCTCCAGGTGTGCTGCAAGTGATACCAGGACCTGCAAACCATATAAACATTCATAAGTTTATCAAATCCAATCATTTGAGAGCGTTCCATACTGAAATCAATCATATTTCAACACAGACACAGACGTATGTAAATGTAACATGTGACATTGAAATTTTGACCGATCAATACGAATAATGACGACTCCTTTTTATCACTTTTTATATTTTTAAAATATAAAATCATGACATTCGACAATCTTACACGTTTATTTTGATACGTAACAATAGTATTAGTAAATCGTTTTATTTCTTCTATGAAATGCAAAACGAACAGTCATGTGAGCATATTTCATGAGATGGTGTGACATGAGCTTTTGACGCACAGCAACTGATTCATTCGCTGAAGTAGTACTAAATGTCATTAGGGCGTTGGACTACAACCTTACAATACTATCGTATGATGTAATGTTTACTATATACAGTGGCGCTTGCGATAAATTTCCGTGCTTTCGGGAAAAGAGGCGGTATCCGTTAGGTAAGTGTTCATGATACGATAACCGTGTGCAACAAAGAGAAACGTGTAAATGAAATACGCATGCGCATCGTTAAACGAGAACCGTGAAACGAGAGATTATTGCGCCTGCGCAGCGAGAAAAGAAACGATAACCGTAAAAAAATCTGAGTCGTTTTATTCAATAAAGACAATATCATCTATTACGGGTTTATGTTAAGGTTGAATTTTTGTAGCAAGTCAAATAAAATCTGATCTCGTGAATTAAAGAAATCTCACCGAAACTAAAAATTCCCTTTATTGCACTTAAAATGTGAACGACAGCTATTAAGAAAGCAAATTAACCACAGAAACTTATAGAATATACTTTTAACAATATGGTCAAACGTTTTTCTGAATACGTAGTCCTTCAAATTCTTTTGTTTCATCGTTTACATACATTGGTTTTATTCATAAGTTAAAAAAGACGTTCTAATTTATTGTTGTCTGCACATGTCAGTGATATATATTACTCAGCTGATGGTTGAATTGTTTATGAACAAGAACCACAGAATATACTTTTAGGGTAAAGCATGTTCGCAATATTTAATTTAAGACAATTACATGTATATGATTTTTGGTGACTTTTAGGAACATTTAGCCGGGTGCTGTATTATTTTGTGTATATGTGTTTTAATACTTATGCACATGTCACGTTAATAAAACATTTACCTATTTATTTATTATCAGCGGCATAATTCCACAAATCAATTTATCAACGCAAAAGAAAATAAAATTTAAATTTGCGATTTGCTTTTGCTAACAATTAAGGAGAAGCAGATTTTATTTAAATGATCTGCTTACACATACTTAAAAGATATTTTTCTTTGCCTTAAGCGTTAAATGTCACAGTTGCACGTGAATTGAATTTACGATGTTTAACTGATTCTGCATTGGAAGACAGTTGTGCCTCACATGTTGATTCAAACAGTAGTTAACTATCTGTCAGGGGCATAAAAAGGATCAAAGTTATAAAATTGTTAACGGATCCAAATAAGGCAATAAATCATTTTTAAAAAAAGCTTGCGAATGCGAGAATGAATTAGATTTTGTATATGCCGGATGTTTTTAAAATAATGCATATAATCATTATGTAACAATGGTTATGATATTCTTTATACAATCTGACTTCACACTTCAACTGAATTTGCGTCCGTTTGTTTCATTTA
Organism: Mercenaria mercenaria; assembly: GCF_021730395.1. Lineage (NCBI taxonomy): Eukaryota > Metazoa > Mollusca > Bivalvia > Venerida > Veneridae > Mercenaria > Mercenaria mercenaria. The sequence continues at coordinate 23,259,254 of NC_069368.1, read as the reverse complement.
CCATATACTTTCCTTAAATATAAAATCGCATTTTTCAACAGAAGAATTAGAACAAATCATACTCCTGAAAGCACCGTCGCCGTCGCTGGACCCGCTCCCTACTTTCACCTACAGCACACATAATCCCACCCCTTTATCCCCTTTTTAAAGGCCTAGATTCACTACTATATAAGTGCCCCCCCCCCCCAATCCAATATACAACCCCCATCTTATCTGCTGCTTATCAGCGATTATGTAACATAACTGATTAGAGGGTAATTAGCACAGCAGGGACCCCAACTAGACCATGAAGATGTGTGCAGTGGAGCTGAAAGAAATTTATTTTTCTTCAGTGAATGTGGAATGATAATAATAAAAGTTATTATTTTGATATTATATGATATAATAACTATTACTTTAATGTTATAATAATGATAATAATAATAATAATCATTATTATTATTATTATTATTATTATTATATTATTATTATTATATATAGGATGATAAAATATACAGTAATAATATTGAAAATAATAATGATAATAAAACACAAAACTTCATGAGTTCTTTGTGCTGACAAACAATATTTTTCCAATTGAAAATTGATTTTCTTGTATTCATGTGATCAACATTATTTGAATATAAAATTATTGTGTTCCATCTATACTGAATTTTCATTTTCAGTATGTTGCCAAAAGTAACTTTTTCATGCTTTGCTTTGTAACTTTGAAATGCACATTCTGTTTTCAGTTTTAGACAAATGTTATTTACAGTATTCTGCAAGCTTTAGATGAGTGAAAGTCACATTTTTCTGAAATATCACAATTCTCCAGACAGAATTTGAAAAAATGAAAACTTGCATATTTCTTTAAGTATTAAGTTTCTCATTATTTTATTATTGTGTTTGATCAACAAATATTTTTCTTCACATAAGAATACAAAAAACAAACAAACAAAAAAAAAACAACTAGTATAACTTTACAAGTTATCAATTATTCATTAATTTAAAATAAATTACATTGTTTCCACTTCTCACTAATTGATACACTTGTAAGGTAGACTGACTCTCCAATAAACAATGACCCTTTTTTATTGGAACCATACTGTGATGGTCATTAGCCCCCAACAGTGCAGGTGAAGACAGAAATCCATTGGCCCACTGCCAAAATCTAGGCTTCCTCACCCCATCCCCCACCCCGCCATTATTACCGTTTTTTTCTAATTTTGTTCACATAAATTTACATTCACCCAGTTTAAAAATTGGAAATCGTCTCTCCGTGAAAATATTATTTCACAACTTCGTTTATATTTTCTAAATTTCTTACAGCTAACTGCAAAAGACAAAACAAAGTTAAAGAAATAAGTAAGTGAAAGAAAAAACTGAATTAGAAAGCAGTGAAAACGGCAAAAAGTAAATATGCACATAAAAGAAACTGAACATAGCCTTCTTTTGCATTGCACAAAATTGTTTAGTTCCGAACAGGCATCATTACAATATATTACACTGATTGACATGTGACCAATATCCGGTCCCAAAAAGTTTTAAGTACAATACCGCTTTTGCGGTGTTTGTGATTTACGTATAATCAGAATTGAGTGTCCTCTAATTAGCATAGACTAAATGTTATTATATTGTTGGCCTCGCACCAGTCTGTAAGTCTAGTATTAAGTACTGATGTAAAAAGCTTTGATATAACACTAACAAGTGTAATTCCTCTATAATTGTCTACATTATTTTCATCACCTTTTTTGAACAAGGGAATGATTATTCCATCCATCCAAGCAGACGGAAAATGGCCACTTGAAAATATAATGTTAAACAAGTCCACCAAATGTGCAGCAAGAATATCCCCAGCTTTAATGAAATATTCATTAATTATGTCATCACTTGAGCCTGCTTTGGCGCGCTTTAGGTTTTTAATCGCGCGTTGAAGTTCAGCAACTGTTATATTAGTGTCTAATTCTTCAAAAATAGGGTCATCTGGCGATCTCTGTTCACGACAAAAATCTTCGCTTTCGTCATCAAACGTAATATTGATCTCGTCTGCCAGATTTTTAAAATAATTATAGAAGTCATTCGCTGATATATTGCTACCTGTTCTGCCTTTCCGTTTTGAAAAGTATTTCCAAAACTCCTGTGTTTTTTTTTACTTTAAACTTTCAATTTCTTTCATTTTATTCGCCTTAAATTGCGATCTTTTAGTTTTAATCCATTTTTTGTAAGCACGCTTTTTAGACGTTTGAATTAATCTATTTTCGTTACTTTGTGTTTGATTATAACACTTTAAAGCTTCAAGATAATCCTGTTTTTTATCCTGACATGATTAATCAAACCAGTCTGATCTTTTAAATGCAGCATTTCTGTTAAATTCATAAGTGTGTAAGCCCTTTGGGCGTATTTCTTGTAGAAATAGCGGTTTAGCAACACCGTTAATCAGATCGACAAATTCGGTAACTACTCTATTCACTGTCGATTCATTGACATTGTCCACTGATTCAAAAATATAATTGAATTGTGGTAATTTTGAAATCAGTCCTCTTCTGTACTCAGTCCGTTTCTCAGGATTCCATTTTATTTTATTCAAGCAGGGTTGCTCAATATACGGCATTTCATGGGTATTCGCCGAGACACAAAATTGTAAGATCTTGGGATCCTAAAACATGTTAAGTTCAAACGTTTTAATGATCTCATAGTCACATTGTTTGCACAAAATGTAATCTATTACCGAATTACCGTTATATCCCCAATAAGTGTATGATTCTGTGTTTGGAAAACGACCGTTACAAATCCGAATTTCCGTTGATTTACATAGGTCCAATAAGTTGGTGCCGTTGGCGTTACATTGCCTATCCATTGATATTCGCGAAAGTGGAACGTCAGGGACGTAATCACAGCCATCAATTATTGAGTTAATTCTGTCGTAACGGATAAATAGAGAATAATAGGTTAGTGCCGTAGATGAGAAAGTTTATCTGGCGAGGTGAAGGAGGTTATCGGGTGAGCCGAAGGCGAACCTGATAACGTCCGGAGCCGAGCCAGATAAACTTTCTCCATCTTAGGCACTAACCTATTATTCTATTTATCTTGTCATTACTTCATTTTCCGATATTTGGCAATTTATTTTACAAAAATAAGTGTGCGACAACCGCTTTAATGACGTCTTATTCGTGATTACGTCACTTATATAATGACGTGATTACCGGCAAAATCGCAATAACTTCTTCGTTTTTGAATAAAAACTCATTATTTGACCACTCATTTCCAACACAATGGTGATGGTTTCGTTGCAAAATTTCTTATGACAACAATATCGATCATAAGGCCACATGATCAACTGACCGTATATCACAGGTCACATGATCAACTGACGGTATATCAAGAAAGATATACGGCACCCTCAAACAAATTAACATTTGCAATATTATAAGCTGGGGACTCCTGGCCCCATAAATATGATGCACATACGAATATATTTGTAGTAGTGTTGAAAAAATTACTGTCTAGCTTTATCCAAATTATTGTGTCAAAATGATTACGAACAACCGTTATTCCTGAAGAGATAGGATCTCTACAATAAAGGACGATACCGCCACTACATCTTCGGGCATTTCTATGTTGAAATTTGAGGTAAAAACTATATGATTTATAACCACCGAATTCTATCAAACCGTCATTACTAGTCCACGATTCAAGAAGGAAAATCAAATCAAATTTTGAAATTAAACTACAGAAGTCCTCATCTTCCATCTTGACAGACCGTTACAATTCCACACTGCAATTGACACATCACTCTCGTGTATATCCTACGCGACTTTTCCGTATGCACCGTCCTTGTAAATACTGCCGTCCACTATGAGCTTATTGTATTTTATATAAGCTTCCTTATGGTCCGCTCTTGCCTTTTTCATAATTGGAATGAGTCTCTTTCTCTGGGCTACAATTTCTGGAGGAAATTGGTCGTGCATAAACAATCCAGTTGCTTTTGAGTCTACGTTTTCCTTGAATGATTTTACATAGTTTTTATACCTCGAATGAATTAAATTGAAACTGTACAATCAATTGTTTATTCAAGCAATCATTTTAGCACCTGTCGATAGTCCCATTAATGTAGATGTGATTAGATTAGCACATTGTTAGCAAAGTAAACATCCTGTGTTACACCTCGAACTCATCAAAGGATTGTCAATTCATTTTTATTATTAATAAATGAAATAAACAAACAACAGTTCGATTACTAGGTCATACGTGTTTACATGTTTTCAAACCAAAATATCTCTACTTACAAAAATACCTTTCTACTTTTTGATTATGTTTTGTTTTAGCTTGAGCTCACGTTTTTCTTATACAAGACACACTAAAATATGGAACCCTCAGTTTAGGTTACTAAACGCAATCTCTATTGTTTATAAACATGATGTATACGAAAACGAACTGTAGTACTGGTTATCATAAAGTTTTAAAATCATATAAAAGTAAATTTTCGAATAAGTATTGATGGTAAGAAAAAATATTTCATTTTTTTCCAATTTACATAATTTCTTTTTCAATATGATATCGAGATTATTGTCAAGCATTTGTAGTTAAACAGATTCTAGAAAATTCCTGTCTTTGGTGTTAAAAAATATTATTGAAAAAAAAAATTCTGATTCCCATACCAATGAAAAAATCAGGCTCCAAGTCAGATTAAAAAAATAATAATCCATTACTCTGAATGCCATATTCTTGGTTCAGAAACTGTATTTAGATTTAATATTTTATAATTTATCTATATATGTTATTCTGATAATTTGTTGAAATCCCCTTAGAATTCAGGATTAAGCTATCGCAAATTGCAAAATCATATGGGGGAGGACCCATACTTTCCCTATACAGAAATAATACAACACTATTTCAAAATTCTGGTGTATTTAAGGATACGCTTCTTTAAACATTATCAATCAACTGTCATTAAAAAAATCAAAGATACTTTAAGCAGGTGCTAATGCTTCTTTTGTTATGATCAATCATATATCATATCAAAGTTTCTTGTAGCTAAAAACATTCAGCTCAGGGATGTTTATATGCTGTTACGGACGCGACCATCAGAAAATATACCAACATACCTATGTAGGTGAAATACTTGTCCAGATATTGAGCGGAAACTATTTTAGTGTTCAGGTCCCTGTGACCTTGACCTTTGACCCAGTGACTCTGAAATCAATAGGGGTCATGTACACATCAAGACCAACACACCTATGAAGTTTCAACGTCCTAGATGAAATACTTGTCCAGATATTAAGCGAAACTATTTTCAGTGTTTAGGTCCCTGTGACGACCTTTGACCCAGTGATCCCAAAATCATTAGGGGTCATGTACACAACAAGACCAACATACTATGAAGTTTCAAGGTCCTAGGTTAAATACTTGTCCAGATATTGAGGGGAAAACATTTTCAATGTTCAGGTCCCTGCAGTGACCTTGAACTTTGATCAAGTGATCCAGAAATCAGTAGGGGTCTGTACATATCAAGACCAACATACCTATGAAGTTTCAATGCCCTAGGTGAAACACTTGTCAAGATATTGAGTTAACAAAAAGGTTAACATGAGACTCATTATTCCATCCATCCACCCATTCATCCATCCATCCGCCCGGACAGACATAATCTACAAGCAGATTTTTCTTCGAAAACCCGGCCAAAAATGAATGCCGATATTTTCGTTCTTAAAGTGCCGCCTGTAAATAGAGTTAGTCCCTAGGTTGGATTTGAAGTTGAGATTTTTTGCTATTCATTTCTCTCTTAATTTATTACGGTCAAACACAACAAAATGAAAAGCCAACCTTAAACATAGTTGTTTCCTTTCTTGTGACCCATGATATCAAAGGCTGGGTAAGTAGGTACATGTATGGAAATATTTTTTTTTCATAAAATTCTTTTCTATTTAATCTAATTCTTATTTAACAAAAATTCAAAACATGCCATGTGTAATATAATCTTTTGCTCAGTCTTTGTCTCCTGCATATTAACAATAACACCACTTTTACAGTTGTGTAATCTTTATCATCACCTTGATTTTAAAGTAACAACTCTGACAGTTTTGGCATTAATGCGTCAAAAACTGCGATTTCCTAGACCAGCGGGAAATATGATGAGACCAAAACATTATCCTTTAGATATATTTCCTTAGTATAACCTCTTCATACAAATCCATTTGTGTTAATAAGATGAGAACTCAATGACAGTACAGTCATTTGCTGGTAAGGATTAATGACAGTATACGCATCTTATCTTTGCTGTTCACTATGTATGAAAAACCTATTGAAATTAAAGCTGAAAGTAAAATGAAACAATACGTCAACAAGGAAACAATAAAAAAGCATGAAATTCGGTAAAGTGGTACAATTGTTCTACCTTACACGGGATAAAAAGCAGAGCGATGTTATGTAAGGGGTATTTTGTCTTTTTTGTTAGGTTTATATCTGCGGATGTCTCTAATTTGTTGTTTTTTTTTTTACTTTTAGCATGTGTAAATGTTGAGTTCTGCTCAACCCGGGGCTAGAGGGCGTGGAAGGTAGCTTGCATTTCCACTACCGTCCATGAACAGTCTCAGTCAAACCGAGCCTGCAACATTTTCGTTTTTGTTGTGTTAAGCGACCTGTGGAGTTTTCATTTTTTTTCTATTTTTTTATAAGCATAGTGAAAAAAAAAAAGAACCCTCGCCTCAGAAGAAGATTTCCTAAGTACTTCTTCATCAGATCCTATTCTTAGGCACTCATTTTCATCTGCCGATGCTTCCCCTGAAATTTCATCAAATAAAACATCGTCAACCATTTCTTATTCTCTCGAATTATCAAATCTTTCTATATATTTTGACGGCGTATGAATTAGTTGTTTCTTTGTCGTCATCTTGGCACTTGGACAAGGAGTAAAATAAAATGGCGATGTGACATTTTTTTATGTGAATGAAGTTATTGTCTATTATTTGTTATATCATTGCTTTCTGTTTGTCTATTGTTAATTGTTTGTACTCTGTTTCTCCTTTTTTTATAAAAAACAAAAAATCTAAACATTGTTCATGACATTTCGAAACCCTGTGGTTAAACCTCAGAAAAGAAAAGGATATTGTAGAAGTAGAGACAAATCAGTCTACTTGTAAAAAGTCTTAATTCATATAACGCAGTTGCTCAATGGCATTTTGTTATGGTATATGCAACGTATTAGTAATGTTTTTTTCATTAGTCAAATTGGTATGTTATATGATGTAAAAGGCACGCGTGGGGTCAGCAATTAATCAAACAATCGGTTCTGTCAGTTGATAATTTGTATACATTTAGTGAAAATGAAGTTAAAGAAATCTTTCATGCGTTCCATAAACAATCATAAAGAAAGTGCATTTGGTACGAAAGAATATGGTGATATGGTGTTATTTCTTGGCAGTAGATTATGTTTCAAAACTTTAAACTTACTTTTCGTGTACGTATTCAACAGAACGGAAGTGCAAATCAATAGTGTATTATTACTAAACATTCGGTTTCTATTGCTGTCTAATGTCAAAGTGATTTCATTGACATACCCCATTCAAACTACCGGGAAAAGTGCAGTTTAGTTAAGTTATAAGTCCGTCACGCACATAAAAGAAACAAGATACACCGCAATGCGTTGCAATTGTTCCCACCGCCACTGCGTTGGAATCCTTTTTTGGTTGATTATCTTATATTCCTGCAATAAAAATTCACCGATTACTAAGAAATAGTTTTTGCTTGACAGTGTCATACGTACGATTTGAGGCAAAAGTGCTCAGGGGTCGCTTTGTATAATATTTTATCATTTTCGATGGCAATTCTACAAAAACGGCAGTCCCTCGTCAAACGGTACAGAAGTGTTTACATTAATGACAAAGAATTGCACTGAACAAGTGTTTTTGGCTGGAAGAGTACACATGTGGGTTCCTGTCTCACTGGTTGTTTTCATTCAAACGTGAATAAATATGGGAAAACTCATTAAAAAACTTACCGTAATGTAGTCAGCCGGCCATATTTATCCACCGCTTCTTCGACGAATCCTCCACCGCCGCGGCGTTGGAACCACCGCTTCTGCGAAAGCTATGGCCAGTGTGATTTTCTACAAAATAGAATTTGGACAATCGAAGTACATTTGTTGTAAGACAAAATACATGTTACCGAACAAGATGACCTTTACAGAAAATATTTTCTACCGCTTCTGAACAATTATGTATGTATATGTTATGAATATTACGGGTCTGTCAGGTATGATTTCCAAAATGAAAATATACCCGAGGGGTTGTCTCAAAGGTGTTTACATGATCCTTAAGTACGATCATAAACAAACTAGAATCTATATGTATAGACTAAATCAGCACGTATGTCGTATAGTTAAGATATGTTTTGACTGATATGAATAGTTAAAAGTAGATATTTACCTCTTTTTGATCGAGGCTGACATGCAAAGGATGTAGAAGAAACAAAGGGAGAGGGTGGGGGGTGGAAACTAGGCATATACAGGCTGCAACCATCTTGACTTGGTCGTACAAACATGTAAAAAAACACAGTTCCTGTGCATGCTTTCCTGTATTGTTGATAGTTTAAAACACAACACCATTTTATGCCCCCGTCATAAAATGGGGGAGGGATGGGGGCATATAGTGTTACCCCTGTCCGTGTGTGTGTTTGTTTGTCCGTCCGTGTGTTCGGAAAAGGGTGATGTTCGCGTCCGGTCCATATCTTTGACGTGCATAGTCCGATGTCAAAATAATTTGACACAAATAATAAGCATGGATAGATAAAATGTCATGCGCAAAACCAGGTCCCTAGCTTAAAGGTCAAGGCCACAGTCCTTGGTTGACCTTAGCCAATTTTCACTACATATATACTGATAATATGGTCTTCGTGTCCGGTCAATAACTTTGACATCCATTGTCCGATTTCAAAATGATTTGACGCAAATAATAAGCATGGATAGACGATGTGTCATTTGCAAAAATCCAGGTCCCTGGGTACATGAATGATTTTGTCTTGAGCATTTCTTCTTCATGCATGGAAGGATTTTGATGTAAGTTGCCTCAGTTGTATACCCTCATGAGACAGAATGCCATGCGCAAGAGTCATGTCCCTAGTTTAGAATTACTTCCCTTTGTTGTTACTATAAATAGCTTGTGTTGTAACTTTCTTATTACTGGTTGTAGGGAAAAAAACAAGACCACTTTTATGTAGTACAACATGCATGTTACATCCAATTTTGAGAAGTATTTTAACCTATCTCTACCTGGTATGGATTTTTGTGTGGATCTAGGATTTTTTTAAACATTAACTTCCCTTAGTTGTTACTAAAAATAACTTATGCCTGTGACCTTTCTCATGTTGCGGGGGCATCCGTGTCTGTGACACATTTCTAGTTTTCTATAGAAGCTACTAGAAAATTATCAATTCACATAGGTATTTACCTTCGGTGATCAAATATAAATCTGAAGCAGACGCAGTTACATACGAAAATATATATAATGCTAAAAAAGTACCAGCGACGATACTCTTTCCTGTCCCTCGTTCTTCTTCAGCTTTCCTTTCAAAATTGCGTCAGATTTTATCTGCTTCTTCTTCTTCTTCACAGGTATATTCCTTCAATATTGATTGAAGCACCTCTCTTTAAGAGAGTAATATCCATTGTATGAATATAAAATCCAACCAGAATATAATTTCAGCACTTCATGATCATGCCTTTTTACATTAGATTATGTACACAATTTTACCCTGACCTACATATCACTAGTCATTACAGGAATGTATAGCCTTTTTCAAAATAATGTCTATATTTTAATTTTATCTTATTTCTTAATGATAGCTAGAGGTTTAACAAGTGGGCTAGTTGTCACCATTTTGTGCACTCTCGCTGTATAGAAGTAATGGATTGCACTCTGGCTCGCAACTTCAGCCCTTATCTTGGTCCTTTTGGACAGATTAACTCCTGGCTTAAAACTACTACTCAGAAACAACAATACCAAATATATTAATAAATTTAATGATCTTAAGATGTGTCACAATTCAAAATATATTTGATCAAATGATTCAATAAACAAAGACAGATAAATAAGCTACAACTGCTTACTTAGTAATACTCACAAGTTCAACTTATGGAAATGAAATCCATTTGTAAGGTAAAGTTCAAGTGTTTAACTAAACTGTCCAAATTCCATTAACATCCGCCAAATAACAGCCAATAAAACAAAGCAAAAGCAAAACAATAACTTAAGAAACAGTTCTTCTTTACCTTAATAACAATGACTTGAGACTGTGAAATCTACAATTGAGACCAAAAAGATTTCAAATATGTTGTAATTAAGGATTGCAAATATTGTATTAGTTTTAGACTGCTGATTTTATGAAAGAGTCGAAATAACTCTCAAAAAGAAATGTCTTAACCGATTTGCACCTTCAGAATTTAAATGAAAGCCTCCGTCTAATTTAGCGAACAAGTAACGTTTCACAGAACCTTTAAAACAAAACAGTCTGTATGAGCGAATAAACTTAAAGTCTAGATCAGCAGCTAGAATATCTTCTAAAAAGCGGTTTAATTCTTTTATGCAACTTTCTGTTATCTCATGATCCACCGGACGAGGAAGTACTGAAGATACTATTATACGAATAGAAGGATTCTCAGTTCTAATTGCGGCAATCAGATTTGAGAAATCGGAAGACATAGAAGCCAGTGAATCCTGGTTACTGATATTATTGGTACCCACGTTTCTCATACAAATTAACTCTCTTTTTGCTAACCAGGAATGACAATTTACCAACTGTAGCTCCTGGAAAGGACTGCACAGTAACTCCCTCGATCGGTGGTAAAAACGTTACAATTGAATCTCCTAATATAACTACTCTTCGAACAACATCTGCAATGAGAAAGGTATATTTAGTAAAAGTATAATATGAATATGTACATAAGATTATTCATATGTAACACAATAATGAGTATGATAAACTATTCAGCAAAATTTTACTACCTACATTCAAATGTTAATGAATCTGTCTTTAACAATCCTCATTTACTTATAATCATCTACATGTAACGAGGAAAACTGCGCAGAAGGTTAAAACATCCAACTGACCACAGAAAATTTCCTCTGTTAAGTCAGAAATTCCCCACAAGTTGAATATAGGAAACAGATTGTAAGAAAATGTAAATAGCAGAGCAATTTTCTCTAGGCTATTATGAAAAGTTATTTATCAAATTCTTTATATTTAAATTACCCAATGTGTCAAACACACTTTATGCGGACATAATGTAAAATAGGTTAACACTTTCAACTGATCATCAGAACATTTCCTCTGTAAGACGGAAATTCCATATAATAATTTTTGATGTCAGATCACATACTGCTTTTAACTAAATTATTTCCTATTTATGATGCTCTTAATATTCTGACATAAAACTGTGAAACTTTAACTTTATCACAAAGAGAATACTGAATGTAATTCTTATACGCATCAGAACGCCAGTCTCCCATAAGCTGAATGAGATCTGCTGGAATGTCAAATCTGAAGGCTAGAGTTGCTAAACCTCTTCTAAAGGAATGAGTTGAAAACTGTTTTGGATCTAACCCAATATCCTTAATTACCGACCTTAACTTTGATAGAAATAAATTGTAGGAAACAATTTTGCCTGACCTTAAAATGAAAAGTGGAGACCCATCTGAGGCTGGTATTTTTTCAACCATTTCATTGAATGCCTTAACTGGGCACAAGACTGAATCTGGTATGACAGTTAAAGGAGTCAATTATTCTCTTTCACCCGCTTGAATGGTCTTTGTCCATTTCATATGGACTATTAAATTCAATCTAGATCTTTCCACATCTTTTCTTAAAAGAAATTTAGGTTTAATTTAATCTTTCGTATGAGTAGAGACCAAGTTTGATTTTCTTGTCATAAGAAAAAATGCAAACAAGAATAAACAACAGTAAACCAGATTATCTGTACAGAAAAAATCTAACACCGTGTAAATTTTTTCTAAATATTCTGGAGTCATTGGTTCAGCCCTTTTGACCATATGCAGATTAAACTTTGCTATGCCTTTTAACGACAAATTTATTAAAAAGGAATTTAAGTGATCAACACTGTACCCTAATAACAAGTGTATAGTTCTGACTCCACTGATATAATTCTTAATACTATTAGTAGATTTAAAAGATCTACTGAGAAACTGTGAGTAAAGTTGAAGTGTAGCTGTACTGGCTGGTAAATAATTCAGACTGAAATAAGTACAGAACATCATAAATGATTCCCATTGAATTTTAAGGTTCCTTCTTGAACCCTCGGCATAAGTCTTTTTGTTTGTATCTTTTAAATCTTTCTTCAGAACAGTCAGCTGAGATTCTGAAAATATACATCAATCATACAATCGACAAACAAAATAAAACTAAACACAGGTTAAAATCACAGAAACTGAACTTCTCATCTGTCAAGATAAACACACCATGATAGTAAGACGGAGTTACCAGTCATTCAAAAATTTGTCAACTGTCTGAATTGCTCCTCATGCATTTGGTCTAAATGCCATCTGGATAAATGGTCTGCAATGCGATTTTCCTGAGATGGTAAAAACTGAGCTTTAATTTCAAATTCATTAACAGCTGCACAAAAACATATATTTCTCTAAGGCAAGATTGTAAGAAAGGGCAACGTGCTTTCCCTGTATTTAAAGGAATACACACTGACTGATTATCACAAAGCACAAGCATTTTGTTATGCTTGAAATATTTTCCCCATAAATGTAGACAAACTACCAGGGATAACATTTCTAAACTGCTAATGTGCAAATTTCTCTGCAAAATGTGCTCAGGGAAACGTTTGTGAAAAAAGTGACCTTTCCAGAACCCGCCACATGCTTCTAAACAAGAACCTGATGAAAAGACTGCATCAGGTTCAGACCAGGAGCCTAAAGTCATCAAGGAGACACCGTTATATAATAGTAAAAAACAATTCCACCGCAACAAATCTTTCCTAACTTCAACTGGAATATCATGTGAACTACTTTTTTCTGATCCATGCAATTCTCTCAACCAGTTTAACATTCTACTTATAAACACCCTACTAGATTTGACACAAGCTCCTATAAAATTTAGCTTTCGTAACAATGACTGTATTTGTTTTAATGACGCTTTCGATTTGTCTAACCAAGCCGTAACCAACTGCATAATTTCTTGCAGACGTTCTGGGGTTATTTCCATAGTCATCTTCAGTGTACTAAACAAAACACCTAAAAATGACATTACATTTGAAGGAGGGCAACTTTTGTCTAAGGACTCCTCAATACCACACTGTACAAGAACTTTCCCAAGAGTTAAATAAGCTGCTTGAGCCAAGTTTGGTTTCTCTACACCAGCAAAATCATCTAAATAGTTTAGTACTGCTATTCCTAAGTTAAATAAAATGAAAGATACTGCATTAGTTACTCTCTGACAAATAGCTTCAGCACTCCGTAAACCCATTGAAAGAACTGTATCACAAAATACATGTTTTTTCCATACAAAGGACACTAAATTGTATTGTGACGGACAAATGCTGATTTGTCTGTATGCTCGTTTTAAATCTTTTTTAAACATCAATGACCCCTGACCTTTGGCGATAATCATGCTAACAAAATCATCAATTTTTGGATATAATAGCGAGACAGGTTCACCAAGATACCAGTCTTTGTCAATAAATTCATTCACTGCATTTGATGTACTACTACTCAAATCCAATATAATTCTTCTTTCCATTGATTTTTTGGTACTGTGTTCAATGGCGAAATAAGCAAATTGTTTGAAAATGGATTATCTTTAAATGGTCCTATTATAGCTGAAGCCTCAGCTTCTTTAACCAAATATTTTTGTATTTCATTTGGAAATTCATTTGCCCCTTTATAATTCTTGTACTTTCAAATATTTTTGGTAGGCGAAAAAGAATTTTCATTCCCTGAGAAGCCTAAAGGAAAACCAAACTCTAGGAAATCACAAACTATCAAATCAGAATAATTGAATAACTTCAACATAGTGCGCATATAGTTAGTATTAATACGTTCGTTTACCCTGATTCGACATTTTTCGAAATTGTATTTTCCAGATTTTTTTACTGTCTCGTGTAACCTGATTTTTTTCTTTACTTGTGTAAAGGATTTGCAATGTTTTATTTCACTGCAAATTTGACAAGATTGCGCATGATTGCATATATGAGACTCTGTGTTATTTAATACAACTTTCTGTTTTTCTCTTTGTACGCAGTACTTTGGTAAGAAAATGTCTACTACACTATCCCCCTTTGTCATTTGTATATCTAATTGACCAAGTCAGGCTAAAGTATGTGGGCAAGATGTGGAGCTTTCCGGATGTTGTAATTTAACCTTGTCCTTTTGCCAGCATGTAGCACAAATATGCTGAGCATACTTAAGTTTACCTTTTACTACTGTAGTATGAGCATTTTTGTGATTACATCTATTTCGCTGATATAGCGAGCAAAACCAGACTTGAGACTCTTCGTTTTGTTCTATTGATTGTTTCAGACTTTCGTTTGCGGCTGACATTTGAGTTTTATGGAGCCTGGCGCTCTGATGTATGAAGCCCTTGTTTGCAGAAGAGCTATTATTTAGTGTCACAATCTCTAAATACGTAAAATCATCTGCCAATGACTTACTTCCTAGCTCTATTTCTCTTAATACTGCTGCATAATATGATTTTAACAGCTTAAAGTCATGTGTAGCATGTAAATACATCATTCTTTTAAGAAGTGCAAGACGACCAGTTTTCTCTTCAGTCTTTATCTTTTTATCAGAAATTATTTCAAGTTCCCCTGCTACAAATAAATGCAATTCTAAACTGTGAAAAGACATGTGTTGGTTGACAAACTCATAACGTAACTGCGAATGTGGATATTTTTGCCGATTTTTTACTTTATCTGATGATTTTATTGCAATACCAGATTTTTTTGAGTGTTTTTTATGTTTTTTCTTTTTCTTATTTTTCTTAACATTAACTGTATTAATACCCACTTGCATACTTTCTGTTACTTCTTCACCACTAGAATTGTATACGTACTGTCCGAACTACTTGAACTGTCCGAATCAGTGTCACTCTCACTTGTCTCGTCTAAGCCTAAGGCCTGATTTTCTTTCTTGACTATCTTTTTAAGAGGGTTAGATTGTCTCAAGTCGTTTAAAGTTAATTTACTGGAGCTGACACTGATATCTGGAACGTTAATGTGTTTAGAAATTGACAAACCTTGTAATTTCTTCACTTCCGCTCGTTTCTCCTCCAGTTTCTGGCGTAGCAGCGCTTTCTCGTTCAACTTTCGCAGTCTACTCTCTTCTTGCTCTAATTGCGCTAGTTCTTTTTTCATCGTCTCCGCATCGTCGGATTCATATCCTGAAGCGATTTCTGGACCTTCAGGAATTTCTTCTATCAAACCGATTTTTCCTGGTGATGTAAAAGCCGGTAAGGCCCGTCCTTCGTTTTCGCCGGTAGCCATTTGCATACTGCTAGACTAGTCTGGTTCCCGTCGTACTATGTATTTTAGTACCAATCGACAGTGAAGGGGCAGGTAATCCAGACTAACTGCTAGACGACAACTCGTCTTCTGCGGTGCCTTCTTGCATACGTTTATAATCTTTTCTAGTGCCTTTTCTCAACTTATCACTATTCATCGTTCAGTGATTTTCAACAGATGTTGCACAATGCACAAATTTAAAACAAAAGTTCTTACAGTTCTTGGGACATCAATGTTCGTTCCCTAAATAACACTCCACAATTTCCTCCTGTTTTGTACTACATTATCTTCGTTTTATGAATGCAACCAGTTAAAAGTCCTTTATAATTTTTTCTTAATTTGATTAACTACTACTATAAAACTTTTCTGCTTGTGACACTTCTGACAAAGAAACTACTAACTGGCGCGAAAACCCCGGCGGAAATAAATTAGAAGGTATGGACGAATTAAATACAAGGCGCTGTCGTCATTAATTAAATATTTTAATATACTATTAAAATAGTCCCATGATGTGCGGCTTAAGACTATAATGTGTACAGTCTACCAGCATCTGTGTTAATTAATATTCCAGTATCCTGTATGAGTGAGACCTTGTCTGGATGTACTTCTTGTAGAATTTACTAGAAGCAATAGCAATGCTTGGGCATCTAGTCATGAAGGGTTCGATTGTCTCATCCTCTTGGTTACGCAAGGCATGTACTAGATAATTCCGTCTTACTGAACTTTACTGAATATGTTTGCAGAGTATAAGTACCTGTAGCTAATCTGGATTTCAATTTGGCCTGTCGTACTTCATGATCAACAGCAGCTAGTAATCACGTGATAAAAAAATACGCGCGTATGTACATCGATACCTACGCAATATTGTTCTTTTTTATTTTTAAAGAATCGGATCGGAAAACGTTAAGCTTGTCTTTTAATGTGATATATAATAGGTTGCCGAACCTGCAACTTTTGTTTTCATACCGATTATAGATCTACATGGATGATGCTGAAGCACTGTTTTGTAGGTTATTTGGTTTATTTTAGCCACATGATCAAAACAAGCGTGCTCATTTTCATACACTTAGTTTTTGTTATGAAATTTAGAGTACGACAAATATGTCTTAAAGACATGTATTTTTGATAAAATTGTATTTCAAAAGATATTTCTCAAAGTTTAACAGATTTGCACTATATGAAATTTACGGAGGACATGGAACTACCTTCATGTGTAGATGCTGTTCGGTTTCAGATAGGACTTCGTCTGTAAATTTGTGGTATGGTAAATCTGTGGGCGTGGCTATGCCGCCCACAAAAATGAAATTTCAATGATTTTAATGGTATTTCAATGGTGTCCCTGGAGGGATTGTAATGTAATATAAATGGCAAAGATAAGATAAGATTTATTTAAAGTCGGCAAAAGGCAACATTACAACAAAAGCTCCGAAGAGCTTTTGAACCAACTATTACAACATGATGAAAACATTAAGAACATATTATATAACAAGAGCTCGTCGACCACGGTATGCCCCCCTTGATGCATTCAGTAATTGCACAAGGAACAGAAATTATATGCTCATTGTAAGCAAAAGTTCTACCATTCTGGTTTAATCTGACCTTGACCTTTAACCTATTAACCTAACAAGAGATTACGGAGTGATCTTGGCGCCATCCACTGAGCTATTTTTGAATGTTCCAAATTTCAAGACTAGCTCAAGGTCAAAATCAAGGTCAAATTTCATTTCGGTACATAACAATGTGTATGTGGTCCAAATTAGAAAGCTGTGGCATGAGAAATGTGAAAGCAGGTCACTATATCAATTTCAAGGTCAAAGTTCATTTTGTTAGACAGAACTATGCATGTGCTTCAAATCTGGATGCTGTAGCTTCAGAAATGTGAAAGTAGGTAATAGATAAAAATCAATGTCAAATTTCAATTCAGAACACAAAAATATGCAGGCGGTCCAAATTTAAAGCCTGTAGCTTCAGAAATGTGAAAGTAGGTCACTAGCTCAATCTCAAGTTCAAAGTTCATTTCGGTACACCAAACTATGCATGTGGTTCAAATTTGAAGGCTGTAGCTTGAGAAATATGGAAGTAGGTCATTAGGTCAAAATCAAGGTCAAAATTTATTTTGGAACACAAAACTATGCAAGTGGTCCAAATTTGAAGCCTCTACCTTCAGAAATGTAAAAGTAGGTCACTAGGTCAATCTCAAGATCAAAGTTCATTTCAGTACACAAAACTATGCTTGTGGTTCAAATTTGAAGGCTGTACCTTGAGAAATGTGAAAGTAGGTCACTAGGTCAAAATCAAGGTCAAATTTTATTTTGGGACAAAAAACTATGCATATGGTGCAAAAAGATCAAGGTCAACTCATGTCAAGGTTCTTCTTGCCACTCAAAACTATACATGTGGTCCAAATTTGAATGATGTAAGTTATGGACATGAAGATTCTAAGTTTTTCCCTATATAAGTCTATATGAACCATATGACCCCTGGGGCGGGGCCATATTTGACCCTAGAGGGATAATTTGAACAAACTTGGTACAGAACCACTGAATGATGCTACATTACAAAATAACACAGCCATAGTCTTTGTGGTTTGGACAAGAAGATTTTCAAAGTGTTTCCCTATATAAGTCTATGTAAACCATGTGACCCCCAGGGCGGAGCCTTATTTGACCCTAGGGGAATAATTTGAACAATCTTAGCAGAGGACCACTAGATGATGTCTTATATAAAATATCAAAGCCCTAGGCCCGGTGGTTTAGAACAAGATGTTTTTCAAAGTTTTTTCCTAGGTATATAAGTCTATATAAACCATGTGATCCCCGGGGTGGGGCCATATTTGACCCCAGGGAAATAATCTGAACAATCTTGGTAGAGGACCACTAGATCTTGCTACATACCAAATATCAAAGCCCTACGCCCTATGGTTTTGGACAAGAAGATCAGAAACCGTTTAACTGTTCCTGGCCAATATGACCTTGACCTTTGACCTAATGATCTCAAAATCAATAGGGGTCATCTGCTGGTCATGGCAAACCTATCAATTTTCCTGAAACTAGGCCCAAGCATTCTTGAGTTATTGCCCGGAAACCATTTTACTGTTTCTGGTCACTGTGACTTTGACCTTTGACATACTGACTTCAAAATCAACAGGGATCATCTGCAAGTCATGACCAACCTCCCTATCAACTTTTGTGACCCTAGGCCTAAGCGTTCTTGAGTTATCATCCGGAAACCGTTTTACTGTTCAGGGTCACTGTGACCTTGACCTTTAACATACTGACCTCAAAATCAATAGGGTTCATCTGCTGGTCATTATCAACCTCCCTATCAACTTTTATGATCCTAGGCCCAAGTGTTCTTGAGTTATCATCCGGAAACCGTTTTACTATTCAGGGTTACTGTGACCTTGACCATTGACATACAGACCTCAAAATCAATAGAGGTCATCTGCTAGTGATGACCAACCTTTCTATCAACTTTCATGATCCTAGGCCCAAGCGTTCTTGAGTTATCATCCGGAAACGGATTGGTCTACATTCCGAACGACCGACCGACAGACCGACCGACCGACAGACAGACCGACCGACATCTGCAAATCAATATACCCCTCCTTCTTCGAAGGGGGGCATAAAAAGCTTTAAGAAGAGAGATAACTCAAACAGGCCAGAATTAAAACTATACTGAATTTGCTGATCTTGACCTAAAGGGTCTAAAACTTGCCATAAAAGGATCTGTATGAAAACTGAGACAAAATAAGACACAATCGTGTATAGCTAGAAAATGGTTTTAAAAGACCTATATCACCCCAAATCAGATTTGGGGGGAACTGATCAGCAACTTCCTCACATAGGTGCAAGGTACAAAGCATTCATGGATAAAACAAAGGCAATAAACATTTAAAACAAACACAAGAAGCAGTAAAGGCGCATGAAACATGCGTATCTGGGATCATACCTATGAGCAGGAGGTAGTTAAATACGTTAGCGAATGAAAACACCACCAGATGAGCATGTCTCTATAGCTCTGTTCAAGTAATACATTTACAAGTACAAGCAGTTGTGACGGAAACATAGGCAAGCACATTGAAAGCAATAAACGGAAAGAAAATCAATCAACAAAATAATAATAATTTGCGGAATTAGCACAGAGCAAACAAAAACAATCAACAAACAAGGCAGTCTGAAAGACAGCTAAATCCCCCGCCACTGGTATGGAAAATGAAAGGGTAAACCTTTGACCTTGAGCTGTGAACTTGACCTTGAACTGACATGGCTGACCCAATTCTGCACATCGTCTAGATGAGGTGATCATTTGACCCAAGTTTAATGAAAATCCTAAAAGGGGTTTAGGAGATACAGAGCTCAAACCTTTGACCTTGAGTTGTGACATTGACCTTGAGTTGACATGGCTGACTCATGAGTTCTTGATGAGGTGATCATTTGACCCAAGTTTAATGTAAATCCTTCCAGGGTTTTAGGAGATACAGAATGGACACAAAATGGAAGGCTCAAACCTTTGACTCTAAGTTGTGACATTGACCTTGAGCCGGCATGGTGACTCATCAATTGTGCGCATTGTCTTGATGAGGTGATCATTTGACCCATGTTTGATAAAAATCCTTCAAGGGGTTAAGGAGATACCGAGCGGACACAAAATGGAAGGCTCTAAACTTTGACCTTGAGTTGTGACCTTGACATTGAGCCTACATGGCTGACTCACGAGTTCTGCACATTGTCTTGATGAGGTGATCATTTAATCCAAGTTTCATAATTATCCTTCAAGAGGTATAAGAGATACATGGCGGACACGAAATGGTAGACTCAAACCTTTGACCTTGAGTTGTGACCTTGACCTTGAGCCGACATGGCTGACTTATGGGTTCTGCACATTGTCTTGATGAGGTGATCATTTGATTTAAGTTTCATGATTATCCTTTAAGGGGTTTAGGAGATGCAGAGCGGACACGAAATGGAAGGCTCAAACCTTTGACCTTGAGTGGTGACCTTGACCTTGAACCAACATAGCTGACTCATGGGTTTTGCATATTGTCTTGATGAGGTGATCATTTGATTCAAGTTTCATGATTATCCTTTAAGGGGTTTGGGAGATACAGAGCGGACACGAAATGGAAAGCTCAAACATTTGACATTGAGTTGTGACCATGACCTTGAACCAACATGGATGACTCATGGGTTCTGCGCATCATCTTGATGAGGTGATCATTTGACCCAAGTTTCATGAAAATCCTTCAAGGGGTTTAGGAGATACAGAGCGGACACAAAGTGTTACGGAAGGACGGAAGGACGGACGGAGACCATTCCTATAACCCCCCCCCCCAACTTTTGGCGGGTATATTAATGAATGCAACAAGAGGGCCATAATGTCCCTTTATCGTTCGCCTGTTATCATTGCACTTAAGGCCAAGAAGGTCAAAAAATCATAATCAAGATCAATCAAAAGAATTATGAGAAAATATAGTTGAAATTTTCTTAAAATTAATTTCAAATCAGGCCTGTAGTTTCATACAAAAAGTTTTCTGTATAGCTATATGGGAAAATGAGCCCCTCCCCCAGGCGGCCACTTTTTCAATGAATCAAAATTATTTGAAGGAATTTGGTAGAGGGTCACCCAAGAAACATTTGTGTAAAATTATTTTAAAAACGGACCAGCAGTTTCTGACAAAAAGATTTTCAAAGTTCTATATAGACATATAGGGAAAAATAAGCAAAACCCCTTGGGGGCCACGTTTTTCGCTGAATCAAAATTATTTGAAGGAATATAGTTGAGGGTCATCCAAGGAACACTAGTCTTGTGTAAAATTGTTTTGAAATCAGTTTTCTATATAGCCATAAGGCCAAGGACAGGAACAACAAAGGGAAGAAATTTAAACAAAAAGAAAAAAGAATTCTAACAAGGTACAGATATGTCAAAATACACCTAAAATTGGAGGTACCATCCATGTTGTACGACAGAAAAGTGGTCTCGGTTTCTCCCTACGGCCAAAAATAAAAAAGTTACTAAATAAGCTATTTATACTATTACTAACATAAAAGAGAAGTAATTAAAAAAAATATTGTAAGTGAACAAAAGAAGGATCTGCCAAATAAAAACAAGAGCACTGCAATGCTACGCAAATGTAGAGCAATATACATACAAAACAAAGTAATATGACTTTTGACCCCTAAGTGTGACCTTGACCTTGAAGTGCGCCATCCGAAACATGCGCTCTGCACGTCGTTTTGATGAGGTGAACATTCGTGTCAGGTTTCTTTGAAATCCTTCAAGGGGTTCAAGAGTTATAGAGCGGAAGGGAAATTGCTAACCAACAGACAGACAGATGGACGGACACCGAGGTGATAACATAATACGTACCTTCGGGCGTATAAAAAGGAATTGAGATCTTATTGTGATACAAGTTGTGTGCAAGTTTGGTTAAAATCAAATCATAAATGAAACTGCTATTGTGCAGACAAGGTCAAAATAGCTAATTTTGGCCCTTTCAGGGGCCATAACTCTGGAACCCATTATGGGATCTGGCCGGTTCAAGAAAGGAATCAAGATCTTATGGTGACACAAGTTTTGTGCAAGTTTGATTAAATTCAAATTATAAATGAAGCTGCTAATTTGCAGACAAGGTCGAAATAGCTAATTCTGGCACTATCAGGGGCCATAACTCTGGAACCAATATTGGAATCTGACCAGTTCAAGAAAGGAACCAAGATCGTATGGTGATACAAGTTGTGTGCAAGTTTGGTTAAAATCAAATCATAAATGAAGCTGCTATTGTGCAGACAAAGTCAAAATAGCTAATTCTAGCCCTTTCAGGGACCATAACTCTAAAAACCATAAAGGAATCTGGCCAGTTCAAGAAAGGAAGCAAGATCTTTTGATGATACAAATTGTGTGCAAGCTTGGTAAAAATCAAATCATAAATAAAGCTACTTTTGTGCAGACAAGGTCAAAATAGCTAATTTTGGCCCTTTCAGGGGCCATAACTCTGAAATCCATAATGAAATCTAGCCAGTTCAAGAAAATAACCAAGATCTTATGGTGATACAAGTTGTGTGCAAGTTTGATTAAAATAAAATTATAACTGAAACCACTATCATGCAGACAAGAAATAGTTGACACACGCACAATAGAAATTCTGACCATTTAAGGGTCCAATAACTCTAGAACCTATGACGGGATCTGGCCAGTTTTCGACAGGAATCAAGATATCACGCCAATACAAGTTTTGTACAAGTTTGATCAAAATTGCTTGCAAAATGTGGTCTCTATCGTGTTCACAAGAAATTGTGGATAGATGACGGACGGACGACGGACGGACGGTCGGACGACGGACGAAGGGCGATCACAAAAGCTCATCATGTAACTACGCTAGGAAAATAATGCACAAATAAATAAGGAAGGACATAACGACCGACAAAGGATCTATATTAATTATTAGCAGCAACCCCTGTGTTGTGTCACTCCTTACGAACATGCAACACACTTACAATCAGTTCCCGTCCATGAAGACATCAACTGCTTGAACTGATTTAAGCTTGTTGCAGTTCTGTAATCGTCTAGTAAAGAATTCCACAGCAGTGGGGCAGCATACGTAAAGGATTTCTTATCATAGGTTATTGTTTTTACTCTTGGAACCTGCAAAATATTAGAATATGAAGTTTAAAGTGTTAAGATGAATTCCTTTTTATAATAAGATTTGAAAGTACAACTGGAGAAATTTCATTTAAGATTCTATTTGTTTCCATTGCCATTATTCTCATTTCTTGCAGCTTTTCCATTTTTAGTGTTATATTCTGATCGAAAATGCCATGCCATTGAACAAAAATTAAGTTCGAAAGAATAAAAGTATTTAAGATTGTAAGTTTGTTAAGCTTATATAAGTTATTTCCAAGTCTTTGAAGGATATTTAATTGCCTACCTGCTTTTTGCAAATATTGCCAATATGGATGTTAAAGTTTAGCTTAAAGTCAATATCGATACCTAACAATTTAACTGTTTCTTCACAAGT
The DNA here is from genome assembly GCF_021730395.1 of Mercenaria mercenaria. Classification (NCBI taxonomy): domain Eukaryota; kingdom Metazoa; phylum Mollusca; class Bivalvia; order Venerida; family Veneridae; genus Mercenaria; species Mercenaria mercenaria. The sequence continues at coordinate 23,235,744 of NC_069368.1, read as the reverse complement.
AATGCTACTCCAACCAATTTTAAAGACTGGATTTTTTGCAAAAGTTTTTTTTTTTACCAACTGCTATTGATTGAAATTTATCAAGATTTGCTTGCATCTTATTAAAATTAAACCAATCTATGAGGCTATTACTTTCATTTTGTAAGGTATAGATTAGGTTGTCAAAATAGGGTGTTATCATCTGCATAGTTATACAATGTGCTTTTTTCTATGAAGTAGAAAATATCATTTACAACGTTAATGTTAAATAGCAAAGGTCCTTCTACAGAGCCCTGGGGCACCCCCTTATTAATTTTGGCCCACGAACTGACAATGTTTGTTGTTTTCTGTTTCTAAGATATGACTGCAGGAGAGTGGAGGCAGACCCTGACTACCCGTATGCCGCTAACTTTGGAAGAAGTATATTGTGTGGAAGGCACTCAAAGGCCTTAGATAAGGCTTAGATAAATTCAATAATATTGCTGCAACGTATTTATTGTTGTCAAGAGCCTGTCTCCAGTCCCCCAGCAGGCTAAGAACAGTTGTCTGGAAGCCATGACCTTTTCTAAATGCACACAGAAATTTAACAAAAATGTTTTCAAAATATGCAGTAAGTTGTTCTGCTAGCACCTTTTCAAAGATTTTAGATGATAGTGGAAAAATATTAACAGGCCTATGATTTGATTTTGTTAAAGCATCATTTTCTTAAATAAGTGGGTAACTTGACCCTGCTTAAGCCTATCAGGAAATATGCCGGTTGTAATTGAATAATAAATAAATGTGTAATGGGTTTCAAGAGAGAAGATTTACCATACTTCAATAGTTTAACAGAAATGTTAACATCTATTACTTTTGACACAGTGTTTCTGTCTAGTATACACAAATACAAAATTATTTTGCTGGAATTGTTTATCTTTTATTTTTTCTAAACTGGGTTGATTTTCAGGATCACTGTTATAGTCCTTACCAATACTCTCTGCTACATTAGTGAAGAAATTATTAAATAGTTCAGCCACATCTTGACTATCAGAAATAATTTTATCATCTTCATTTAAAATAATTTTGGTTTGTGAAGAATTTGCCTTCTTAGACAGATAAGGTTCAACAGTACTCCAAAATTCTACAGATTTGCTGTCTCCAACACATCGCTCCTGAAAATACTTGTTTCAAGATTTTTTCTTTAATTTGTTAACAGGATTTCTACTCTGTCTATATTTTTTCCCATTTTTTTTATTTTTTGTATTTTAAGTACTTGTTATAATGCATTTTCTTGTTGTAAATGGCCTTTCTCAGTTCTCTATTCATGTATGGTAAAAATAATTGATTAGATTTCATATACATCTGTTTAATAGGAGCTTGATTATCAATAATTTCTCTAACATCAGATTCAAAATTTTCATAGACTGAGTTTATTTTTTTCTCCACTTTCAGCAAGTTCCTGTGTTGTTTGTATGTCAATACTTGAGAGATCATTATTAAAATTCTCAACATTATTTTTTTTTTAAACTGCGATAATGAATGTTCTTCTTTTTTAGTTTAGGTGTGTTATTATTTATAACAGTAAAGATCATATTATGACAGTCACTTACACCTGTTGCAAAATTTAAAGTTTTCATACACAGAGACTTGGAATTAGTAAGAAACTTAGAATTTAGCTAAGTTACTTCGCATTTTGACGTGGAAATAATTAAATACAATTGTTTGAATAACATTATCAATAGGATATCTGTGGCGTTTCAGCCAGTGCAAATAGGTACCGAATTTTGTCAATTTAATCTGAACGCTTCTGAACATTCGCTGAATATTTCTGATTTGATGTATTAACTGATATGAATATTTCTGAAACTATGGCTTTATATTTCTGAATGTTTAGCGTTATGAACCCTTATCATGCTGGACACGATTGATTCTGCCTTTGCGACCAGTGTAGATCATGATCAGCCTACACATCCGGCAGTCTGATCAAGATCTGCACTGTTCGTCAGTATCTTTTTGGTAAGCACCCCTTTTAATAGTTAATGGTACTGTCCAAATTGAAATTGTGCTACTCTTTCATCAGTGTGGGTGTGTTTTGTATGTAAGGTTTGTCTGGAACTACTTACCAAATGTTTTTAAACTTCATACATGCATACATATATGTATTAAGCATAATGAGATGGCGTCACACTATGGACAAGTTACATACAATGTAACACCACTTGCCGAATAGCTCAACCAGGTTTCTCAGAAACTACTATGTCATATGATTTCAAATTTTAAATCTTCGCAGGTCCAATCTTAGTTTGGGTTTAAGTTGGCTTACATAATTATATTTTTGTAAATTTCAAAAACATGCATTATCCTTTCAAAATCATTGTTTTATGTTCAAATCTGAATGTGTTATATCCCAAGGGGTATGCAGGAATATGAATTGAAGTATTATAATCTCAAACTGTGATTTGCTCTTTAAAAATGTCTGTTGTTCTAATATATCACTCTCATCCATGGTAGAATTAAAGTTTAATTAGTCACGTATTGTCAACATGTTACATTTGACTGCACATTACCACATCAGTTTTTGAAGTGGTCGACAGTATTTTAATATTACGATTCATAGGTTGCAGTTCCCCTTCAGCTAAGTGGCAGTATCATTGAATTTCCTCCCCAATGTTAAAAATTCTTTAGCATTGCTGTAGCACCAAAGCCATTAAGACCCGTAATACAATTCTGAATTCTGCTATTTTCCATATATCATGGATTGAAAACATCGGATATGCAGTTGATTATCTAGAATTCTAGTATGGCTTGATTTTATCACCAGTTATACAAAGAAGGTCAAGCCATATATATTCTTGACGCATGGACCGGTCACAAAGCATTATGATTTCAAATTACCGCATGACGCCCGGTTCATGACTCCTCAGGTAAATTTAGCCTAGCATAATTTTTATCAAAATATCTCAATGAGCATGTAAGAATGAAAACAACCAAGGCCTTCTTGTGGTTTATCGTCTAAATTACCATGGTTCATCGTTCAGATGCTAACGCCCTTGTGGTTCATTTCCTGCGCATCTGAACTCTGAACCATGATGTATTAGATGACAAACCACTCGAATACCTTGATTTTTTTGATAAACAAAATCAGGTTTGTATCAGAGGTCTTCGCGTGATTTTCCCACCATTATGCTTCGCATGGCAATTTATATTGTTTATCAATTCATGCATGTGTCACAGTATAGGACTTATCAAAACGGGGAGAAAATGTGTAGTTGGTCGGGTAGCTCACCCTGTAGAGCATCGGAACAGAATTCTGAGGCCCCGGTGTCGAGTCCTGGTCAGGCTGCACATTTTGCTCACCTTGTGATATTTGGCCATGTTCACCTTTATCTCTGTCCCATTCGAATTCACAGTTATATTCAGACTTTAATTGGTGCATTCATCTTGTAAATGTAATTTACTTCAGAAATATAATATTTAACCTAACAAATTATGATCTGCTTATTTTAGACGGAAAAGATGTTGTTAACTTCTGCAAACATATAGCATTTTTATAGACTAATTTACAGCTTACCGAAAATATAGACTCCTTCCAATACCACTAACATCTCAACACAAGTATAAATGCATGCAGAAAGTCAGTTTTTGCCCTAAACATTGACCACAACATCTGGTTGTGATCAACTTGCAGATCAGATTTCATATTAATTGACTTACAATTACCACATTCAAACAAAAAGTTTCATTCTTTCCTCTTTTTATGTAAAACCTTGCAGTTTACAGCTATCTGGCAACAAAAAGGATCAGGTCCAGTTAAAATGGGTAATCAGTCAAATGTGTGTGCGTGTTTTTCTAACATGCTTGTTTAATCAAGGTTTTTTTATACTGCTCGAAATTTATAAATATGTCAGATATCGTACTGCTTAGTTTATAACATTTGTTTTCATGTTTTTAAATAGCAAACGTCTAGACATGTGAAGTTACATAAAAGAACCGTTATATAGACAGGAGCATGCAAACAAAATATGAATACATTGTGTCTTTATATTAGTCTCATTTTGATCAAGGAGGAAACTTACTTTACATGTTGTTTTTCTTTTCGAAATATTTAGCCACCTCCTTATGTCGGACTTTAAAGTTTCAAAAACAAAAGGATATAAATTTATTTATATATATTTATTTTCTGTTACATGAAAACACGAAATCCGTAAGATCGTAAGCTAACATAATGTTTTTATATGTTTTTTAATGCAATGTTTTATGTTTTTACAAAGATAATCTTTCTATTAAGTAACAGAAGTTTTAGCTTTATTTCAGTAATAACACGATCTATGTAAAATATATGAAAGTGAATTATTAATATACGACTTAGCTAATGTAAGGGAGACAATCCAAGCAGGGGGAACTGCTTTAAAACAATCGATAATCAAGGGAGAGAAAACTCGATATTTCTTATCATAAGCTGGCCATGCACCCCCACCCCCCAACCACCCCTCCACCTACCCTTATGAAAATATCTGTCTACTTCTATGAAGCATTAACCTGAATCTGTGGAAAACAAATAGGCGAAATCCGTCCGGATATCCAATTTTTGTATTAATAATAATAATCATCTCCTTTATTCTCAAAAAACTGGTCAGAATATACAAGAGCAGAAATAATGTATATCTATCTATGTCCATGATAAGAGTAATGATTAAAAAAATTAAAACGATTATCTAGTTTGTTGCCAGGCTAGCGTTTTACCGATATATTGATAACTTGTTATCTCAAAAAGTCAATGTACATCCTAGTTGAAACGCTTACACGTGCTTTAGGGTATAGTGGATAGCTAAGAAACTGTTTCAGCATGCCAGTTCAAGAAAATAAATGTGGTAGTTTTTCCTGTATATTAAAGGAAAATTGTCTATTATTTTCAAAACATTCATCTTTTAATAAAAAATCACGTCTTTTTCCTCTCTTTGTCATTGTTTTCATACGCACTGATTTAGAGGGTGCAGTTATTACTTATAAAACAACATCTTAACAAATTTCCCAGGGTTATTTTACTATTATAGATGTATATCAGAATGTCTCTCATATACATCTACATTTATATGGTATTCCCGTCAATAACTGACTATGACTGGGAGGCGACTGTCTGTCTTCGATGATAATTATATAGCCGCTATTGAAACATGAATCTGAATCTCAGCTCAGGCATGTGCTTACCGCCTGTTAGTCTGTGTACAGATTAGGTCATCGTTTTTATATTTTTAATAATTTCTCTTATATATTCTGACCATCTTTCTTGGCTCTGAGTATCTATCTTCAGGATTCAGGATATGCTGAAACCAGTTTTTCAGAGACCCAGTGTTTTGAGAAGAAAAGGTATATAATTATACAAAATTTGAATAGCCTGAGGAGTTATCTCCTGTGAACAAAACACAGGTCTGAATACAGACTAACCGCTTGTTACTAAATGCTGATTTTAAGATCTGTGTCCACAGGAGAAATTTATTGCAATGTGCCTCAGCAAACGGTTTAATTTTTGTATTATTTGTGTAGTAGTGGTAGGTTTGGATTGAACACAACCATGTTGTAGTTTTATCCGTTTATTGGATAGAGTACCCGTATAGTACACCAAGAAAACCTCAAAGCATAAAATCAGGGACATGAAACAATACAATTTGTAATACAACAGTGACAAACCTGGAAATACGATAATTTCACAAAATACATCTCTCGCGGTTATTACAAAATTCTAAAAGAACAAATGTTAAATAAGATAGCTTACCAGACTGTCTACTATACTGTAAAGTAGAAAGGAATTGGCGTTCACTTTTAACAGTTACTACAGAATGATGTACAGAGGGCCGTGCAAGTATTAGTTCGAACCAAAAAGTTGTTATTTGTACGAAAGCACAGTTGACCAATCAAAACATATTCTGTCTAACAAAACAAGTGTGTATACACGAGTGGACACATGACTGGACATGATAAGACAAACACGGAGTACAACACAATACAATGGAACACAGGGTAGAGACATGATCCAACGGACTGCGGAGTACTGATACGACTGCTTTAAGAATATATAAATAAAAATATAATAACTGAATTATTTCATCAATTTAAATAATCAAGTGAAACTTGACTTTGCTACAAACTCCCTCACTTTGTTGGAATGTCTCCGACATTCTGGAAGGTAAGAGTAATAAGTATCAATAAGAGAAATTTAAATTCTGACTTTCATCAATTTAGGAATAAAATTTGTAGTGGGAATCAATGTTCGATCAATTCTGAAACCAAAATAAAAAAAGTTAAATATTAGAAAACGATGTGTAATCCATCTAATGCTGTAAATAACCTTCCGACAGGAGTTGCCTCTCTTGAATTTAGTAAATCGGTATCTGTAAATGATTTTTTTTTTAAAATAGCAAAATCAATATTGGATGATGAAATAAGCTCAGCTCCTCATTCTACAAGATGGAAGTAAGCCATGAAATTATATACAACAATACACATGATATAATATTTTAATGCTAGAGAAAGCATTAAATCAAAATTTTCAAATTCTGCCAAAACCTCTGCGAATACATTCAGCACAGATTTTAGCAAGATACAAATCCTTTCGCAATGATTTATATATATCTGAAAAAGTTTCATAAATGTAAATAAAACAACTTGAAAATGTATTATAATGTGTCAATGTAACTAAAAAGAGAAAAATGGGGTCAGATTTGAAATTAAAAATATATTTTTATGCTCTGGAAAGAAAGGGTGTCGGTTCAGATCACACAGATCCAAATTTTATTATTTTTTTTGTTTGTTTTTTGGCGATGGAAAGGTCATTTTAATGCCATTGGATAACTTAAAATAGAAAAATGTGGTCATAGTTTTAATGAAAATAGATGGTTTTTTACTTTGTTCGTCATAATGCTGGTTTTGAATTTATAACTTTAAATATAGGAACTACATTTGTAGCTTTGGATTATATTTTGGTTCACTGAAACTAAAACTAGAAAAATGGTTTATTCTCAATATCTTTATTTGGGTACACCTACTGTCAGCAAACTTTGTGTTTGGGTAGCTTTTATCAAAGAATCATAAATTACATAGGGCAATGTCTCATGCACTTTTCTTATACCTGTACTTATAAATGGCATGATTGGATGCAGTGAAATTTAGAACAAGGTCACTTTTTTAACAACCTGTTGGCGTGATGTAAAGTTTGAAAACCTGGTTATCGTGGAATTTCCACGTTTCTTATTTTGTATCCATGCATAACTTAATAACTTTCATAGTTATTGTCTTTCAAGTTTGCATATAGGTAAATGTTGATGATAGCATGAGCCAGGCGGTAAGGTCAAACATCACAATCACAAATGGAGCTCCTAATTTCTCTTCGTTTTCAACATACCCGTTGAGAAAAAAATGGCCACTGATTTTATTCATAGGAAAACTTGTTGATACTTCACAGTCATCACTTCTTGCTTGAATTTTATATAAATTTGTCATTTTGATTTCCCATATTGGTTATCTAGGTATAGTTCAAAATTTAGTTACATTACATAGGTTACATAATATAATATAGGAATAATATTATTAGAGAAAAAAGGACAGCTACTAGCACTATGCATGGCAAGTTTTGAATTTGATCGTCATACTAGTATATTTTTCTTTCAGGATATATGTCATCATGAATTTAAGTTGGTGAGTTCCTAGTTAAAGCCATTTTATCTTTGTTATTTACAATCACAATTTCTTCACATTGGGCATAATGTATAATGTAGTTACGCTGTATGAGCTTTGACCCAGTCTAGAATGTACTGGCAGCGCTGAATTATCCTCAAGTTCAGAAACCTCTCTTGTGAGTTGTTGATAATCTCAGTTGCCAACAATGTTGTGCAGAGGTGAACGCAGCACATCCATGCTCCAGTCTTCGGTGTTAGCATTAACTGTCTCTGTTCTGACATCTGCTGAGATATTGGCTGGTCAGCGGAGTGTTACTGTATCTCGACCTCGAATTGCAGGTAGACAAATGAACTGCAACAGCATTCAAGCGGATACAATAAAAGATTATTGGCGGTTGAACCTGTATCTCCCGTTTATGGGTCACTTACAATCTGAGCTGAACGAGAGACCGTGTGTAGCAAGTTCTAGGCTGTTGACACAATATCGTTTGACCAATAATATTGAGCAACTTACCCTTCAGGTCTGGGAAAACATCAAATTGGAGTATGATTCATTCATTGATCCAGTGGCAGCTGATAACGAACTTGAAATCTGGAAACACAATATCCTTCATCAGAACCACATTGTAGATAGGATTTGTAAGGTTATGGACCACATACATATTTTATTTCCAAATTTGTACAAAATTTTCAAAGTATTACTCTGCTACAGCAGAGAGATCGTTCAACTCCTTGAGGAGGATGAAGACATATCTACGGAACAGTATGTCTGACGGCAGACTGACTTCCCTGCCCCTTCTACACATCCACAAAAAAGATCTGTGGACATTGATAAACAATTTAATGCAACTGGGCATAGGCGTATAGCTCTTTCGTTTGACAATCTTCCCGAGGAAATACCTGAAGATAAGACTTGAATCTAGGAGTATCATACAGCTTGTCATAGAAATAACAATCAATTAGCTTTCAGTTACAAATTTTGGGAGAAAAGTCCCATGAGAACAAAACAAGGATAAAAACGAATGATAATAGAAGACTAGGTTTCATTGAGTCTGTTCATAAGGGGACACCGCTTATACACTAAATAGATTCTATGATTACAAAATATCATAACATATAACAAAACAAAACAAAAACAAGAATAAATATCCAACAGGAAATACGCAGCCTCCACAAATCATAGCTCACAGTACGCAGATGTGTACACCCCGCACGTATGCACGCATGCACACAAAAAAAGCAAACATACGAGGACGGTCAGTGGCAAAAAATAAATCTGTTAAAAGATCCTTTCGAAGCAAAGAATGCAACCAAGAAGAATAATAGCAGACTCGGTTTGATTGAGTCTATTCATGAACGGTAATGAAATGTGCAACACCTCTCAGCACCGGCTTAAGCGGAACTCTTATTACATATGTTGAATTACTCAAAGGACCAGAAAATATAACCGCACTGAATCCAAGTACGGGGAGACTTTTTACAGGCACCACATGGCATGTAAAGATTTTCTGTTGTGATAGTTAATAAAATTTGTAAAAGGATCCTTTGCAAGCAAAGAATTAAACCATTTTATAGTGCGCACTAACCTCGATCTTACCCCCACCATGTTAAAAAAACAAGGATAAATATCCAATAAGGAATCCCACGTTCCACAAAACGCATCCTCCTCAAATTCCCAAAACTAATTCCATGCACGCAAACTCTCGACGCTTACAAACTTGTTGTGATAGGCACCACATCTGAACGGTATGTGGTAAAAACACTATTTGGGAATGGACCAATGTTTAATAGGAATATAATAACGAAATCCTACAATAGTCTATGTACTGATTTGTTAATGACTGACATATACACGAAATACACGGACAGAATAAAACAGTTGCAATAAGCCAACAAGGACAAAACAAATAAAAGTATTATCAGTTCCATACTATCGGCCAGCGTTGATGAACAGACCACCCTCGTCTAGACAAGACAGATGTATGCATTTTCTATGATTTTACCTGTACCTGATGATCTAGTTCAGCGAGAGCTGACCATAGTCACCCTACAAAGCAGCCAACATGCACCAAATGAAGTCAATATTTCAAAACTTTTCCGGGTGAGGCCCTCCGTACCCCCACGCACCCCCTATCCCGTGCGTATAATTCATTTTGGCCTGGGTACGCCCTTGGTTTTGTTAGGAAAGATGTGGTAAATAACTAACTAGCATATTTAATAACGCTATTGCTAAACGAAAACAAAAAAGAGATGATCTCATAATATTAAGGCTACAAACAGAACACGCAAAAATCGGCAATATAATTGTTGAACAACATATTACGCTGAACATAGCGCTCGGTCCATATAATCTGTTGCAATTAAAACCTTGATCAACGGGAAATTTGACTGGTTTTCATAAACTAATAGTTTAATAACTTTAATTATTTGTGAACTAAAAACTGTAGAGGTTTAATTTGACCCGGTGCTATTATCCTAACTTGTGAATTACATCACAGTGTATGTGATTTTCATGACGTCACTACTTAATCGTACCTAGGTAAGTTCGCTGGTTATGTTATGTACACTTTTGTTATGCCTCGTATTTCTAATATGGGAGAAAGGTTATTTCAAATGTACTTTTGTTCAGAAAAAAACATGCGTTTCAATGTTTCTGAAACAAGCTTTCGCGTAAAGGTTTTATGTTACTGTTTTGTGTAGGCCTATTTTAGCTTTTAAACGGCGTTCTTTTATTCAGTTGACTCAACCAAAATTTATTTAATTCGTAAGACCTTTATAGTTTAACAAATATTTATATTTTTGTGAGGCAAAATGCTAATTTTTAAAAGCATTTTAATTTTAATAGCGTGCAAAGCATGACTTGGAGTCACCACATAGAAGTGTTTGTTCTCAGCAGACTGAAATTAACCCTAATCCTAGGAAGAAAGGAAATGTATCCGTATTCATTTAATGTCAGCAGCCCATCCCTAAAAAAGATGACCCTATCAGGAGTTTTGCAATATCGTTTTCATAGCAAAGACAGCAGACAATAGTTTGTTTAATGAAATGTAGATGTATATATGTCACAAGCATGTTAAAGTATGAATTTCTAACATTTTTCATTACTTCCTGCGCACCTTATCCTCAGTTTGAAACAGTTCATCTTTGCCATCATCTTTGAAACTTCTGTTAAAAGTATTCGTATTTTGTCTCGGCATATCTACCGCACAACAAGAACAACAACAACAACAACACGGAAACGGTTTTAAACAACAACAGTAACTTCATCATAATCAGCAGCATTTTTGACAAATACTGATGAGATAAATGAAATATCCATTAGCAACATAAATTATTATGTAAATTAAGTCCAAGCAATTCAATTCTTTCATTGAAAAATAGCCAATTGATTAACAATTCGATTACAGCGTTCCTAGAAACCACTTAAGGGGGCAGACTAGGCATCCGGTTACCGGACGGCTAGAACGCCTGTCAGGCGTCCGGTTACCGGACGGCTAGACACATTCATTAGGCCCATTTTCTAGTATACTGACTGCGTGTCTGTTAAAAATTTTAATACCTGTCAGAATAGAAAGTACAGATAGGAAAGCCATGTCACGCACTACATTTACATTTAAACACAACAGAATAATGCCAAAATCAAAATATCAAATTATGGGTCAACTACCTGTTTAGATTACTGTCAGTCTGATCTGCTGATTGTGTGAGTACCAGAGTAAACTACAAAGGTACAGCTGTTTGCATATACGTGGAAACATGTAAATATGATAAACCAATGAATGTCATGTCATTTAGATACAATAGCTGATTTCAAACAAAAGTGCAAATGTCAGAAATCTACTTACTTTCGCTTTAGCAAGACATGACCTCCGCCATCTTGTCTATTCTCGCCGGCGAATGATGACTTTAAAACATGCGAATCATCCAAAGGTGTAATTAGACCAACTGATATTTGCTCATTAGTATGTCGGACAAGTTATCAGGGTCTAAAGTTGACAGGAGGTTTACTGGAAAATAATAGGACAGTTTTGAAATAAGCACCTCGCTATTTACTCATCGCGGCCATGTATTTTTTTTTTTTTTGTAGATTTTTAGACGAAAAAGGTAATTTCAGAGCGTGCAAATCTTATCATTTTGAGTAGCTGTTGACAAGCAACAGTCCCAGAAACAATATTTTACACCTTCAGCAAGTTTAAAAACAATTTAATTTGTGGAAAATATAAGTTACTGTGTTCTGCAAGTTTTTTTGAGAAGCACTATAAGAACCTGTAAAATATGTAAAAATGGGCATATTCAAAACAATATATTTAAATTTCTAGAGCGTAACATTAAAATAAAATAAAGGTTTTAAAAGCTATCTTTAAGAATTTATTATGCAATTTTTTATAAATATTGGACGAAGAATAATCATGTGGGCAAGTTTTGAAAAACATATATAAACCGTGGATCTGGTCACGGCCGGGTCTTAGTCGCAACATCAGTTATCAAATTGTGGTCTACTAGCGTTTTGTACAGTTTCACATCATATAATTTATTAACTGGCATTTAGGGCCATTGCTAATAGATGTAAACGGAATGTGTATACACAGTGTCACTAACATGCTAGTAATTTCTTATAAATAGTAAAATTTGGTTGTATCATTTAATTAGATGATCCAGACAACTGTTGTTTCTTTTTCATACGAAATTCCTAGTCTGTTATTTCTACGCATCTAAACTCTTTTCATATCATGTTCTGATTGTCTATTTAACCTCGTAAGTGTTGCAACAGCTATATATGCCTATCCTCACACTGATAGCAAAATGGTCAAATTATATATTATTACATGTCTCCTTATATAAATGACCGGTCCATAGTTTGTGTTTTATGACTGGTCTTAAGTAAGCATATCTTTACTGGGCTAATAAGTATAAATATTAAAAACAAAACTGAAAATTAATTTCTGATGTCATGTACATGTAATAAAACACTTAGACAGGTGGGCCGATGGTCTAGTGGTAACACGCTTGACTGTCAATCCAGAGGTACGTGGTTCGAATCCCGGTCCAGGCAATGGTAATTTCAGAGATGCTTTTAGTGTCTCCCACCTAACTAAGAGACTGTACTGTTTCTTCCCAGGAAAGACGGCTTCGCGTGTATCGATGCTATACATTCACGTTAAAGAACCAGACTGTCTATTCGCAAAAAGTTAGGCTAAGTTAGCCGGACAGACCTGTATCTAAAATGATTTTTCTCTATCTGTTCTGAAGGCTTTATTTCATTCTGTCCCACTGATCAGATCGCTCTGTGTATGTATTAGTAGAGGACGAATTTTGTGGCTGCGTTTGCTATATGTAAAGCGCCTTTGAACGTGTTTTTCAGGAAAAGAGCGCTATATAAAGCTGGTAATAATAACAATAATAATAATAATAATGATAATAATAATAATTGAATGGCCTGACGGTCAAAAGTCAACTATTGGCCCTTGATTATTCGGACCTCGGGCATTAGTTTTAACTGTTGACCCGACAAGCCATTCAATAAGTGTATATTAAATATACCTATTTCTTCGTACACGTTCCCAATGCAGCAGATATGATACATAAAAAGAAGTAAACATATCTTCTAATTATTATGTTGTGGAATCTATGTATGTACCTTATACCAAAATATGGTTTACAATAACCACGTGCACAGACACGTTTCGTTAATTAAACACTTGTTATGGCTGTAAAAGGTAAGACCTATGAACAATTTGTCTTTTTTCCAGTGTAGCGTATACACACTGGATAACCGGCTATCCTGACGCCCGCTGGAAATGTAACCCAGCTGTAAATCGGTAGGTAAAGTTTTTCATTTATTTCTATTAAAACGAAGCCAATTCTTGCAAATCAACTTGACAGTTTTGTCAAGGAATGACCATGGCTTACATTTACAATTTCTGGGCCAAATATGATCGTTACGTTTTGAGATATTCGCTAACAATTTCTTCAGTTTGAAAAAAATCGAGCAAAAATCCAAAGTTTTGCGCAAATTGTCTTGTTTATGTACAACCTGTGAAAACTTTTATCATCTGGTTTAACAGATGTGTCCTTTCGAAACACCTGTGTAAAGTTTCCGGGTTCTACGTTATTCCTGAAAAAGTATATAAGCCGTTAAATAGGCATGGTCGAAAAAAAAAACAACTGTCGAAAACGGCCGCTAGTGCTGTCGTTAAATTCGGATGTTAACATTTATAGACTATCCATTAACTCCGATGATTTTGAACACTTTTGTATGTAAAAAGTATTACTGGCAATGATTTGACGGAAACGTAATTATTTTTAAAAAATGGCACTTTCATTTCAAGAGGCTTTAGGAATATATTCCTTCACACCCGGGCTGAATTTTAACCTAGTTCACGCGTTCTTGCCATGTTTCCGCCATGCGAAAGTCAACCATATATTTTTTTGCAGTTACACCGAAGCAATATAGTACATCGTCCCCTTAATGCAAAAAGGTACCATGAGCATATGTATAAAGAAGGCACTTGGTACCTTTTTGCATTAAGGGGGCGACATATTGCCATTTTGCCAGCTTTTGATGGTGGAGGAAAACCACTACAGGTGCCTCCGGGCTACTACAGAAAAAAATTTCACCTCGGGTTTTGCAAGTGCAAATGATTGCTTCTGGTCGTCAGTCCTTTGAATTTCGTTTGAAGAATTTAGTATCTTTAATGAATCTCAAATGCCCGTTCTTGTTTTGAAAAGTGTTCTTAGTGCGGTGCTTGATATGTGTATAATCTTATTTGCTCATAAATAAGTATTTAACTGCTCCAAATGTAGATCTGCCATTTTTTTATACATAAATACCTTTTTTTTTTAATTAATACCAGTTTATTTATGGTTTAAAACTGCAAGTTGTTGATTTATAGAGGCAAACAATTGAAAACGATTGTTTCAAATCTAAATAAGCAGCACTTTGCAAAATGTCACATGACTGTTAATCAGTTATTTGTTAACATGGCAGCCACATGTAGCGTTAATCAACATATAACAAGTTAGATCGGAACTTTTCTTTGCTTGTTTACGATCTTACACAGTCAGCTATCAAATAAAACCGCATGAAAATAAAAGTTCTACTATACGACGCAATATATTTGAAATTTTGTCTATGCATGTAGGAATTGCCAGTCTGACACAAAATACTTATACTTATAGCTCTGTGTTAAAGATTTTTATTATACTTACATAGGAGGTGGTTATTAATAAATGGGTCTCACTAATACTTGTATCATCGGTAACACATGTTTGAAGTTTAAAAATCAATACTTAAAAATCAGTCCACGCATGTAGAATCAGAACCCGGACAAGACACTGCGGGCGGACGGACGGACGGACGAAAGGAACAAAGCGACTTCTAGACCCTAAACCAAAAGGACAATGATAATGAAATCAACCAGAATTACTCGACCATACATAAGTATATACAAACTGTTTACTGACTGGAAGTGTACACATTTTACACAAATGAAAGGCGGAAGAAATCGCAAAAACACAGACACTAAACATATACAAAATATACATAAAGAAGAGACACTACGAGGCATATAACATGTCTACAAGACAGTTTTTTTTACTTTTATACAGCTGTATTCTCGATAGCCGACAGCTGACTTCAACGACTGCCTATTTCAAATACAGCGGCCGTTTTCGACAGTCTTTTTTTTCTCGACCATGCCTTTTTAACGGCTAATATACTTTTTCAAGGAAAACGTAAAACCCGGAAACTTCACACAGGTGTTGCTATCTACTCACTACTAGTAGAGAACCCCCACTTTCGGTATCAGGAACCTGGTAGCACAGTCATAAGGTAGCGACAAAGCGATTTTGGTGGCACATAAGTCTAATATGACAGCAGCTACCTGCTACCATAGCAATAAAGTAGCACTCAATATGATGTCATTGTGTAGGCTCCCTAACATTTATCATGATATCACAATGTCTGTAGGTGGAAATGAAATGTTCAGTGTTTGGGACATGTGATGTAGTTGCCCGATTCAAATGTATAAAATGTTATATATTCTGATTTACTCAAGAGGGTGATTTTTTATTTTCACGCAGGTAAGAGTCTCTCTGATTGTTAGTTTTTTATTAGAATGTCAGAAAGTCAAAAAACATTGTCCAAGTTGAATTCAAGATGTCGCTGCTATGTTGTTTCATCCAGATATTCCAGAAGCCGGTGTATTTTCAAATCCGTAAAATATAAATTTAGTTATTTTTTGCTTCTGAAGTCAATTTTACAAAACAAGAGATGAGGGCATATGTTGTTCTAGTTCGGTTGTGTGATTTACATGATTAATAGAAAAACAAAAAACTGTCTTTTGATACAAATGTTATCAGGTCTCGGCAGCGCATATCAGCCTCGACCTGATAACATTAATATCAAATGACAGTTGCCTGTTATTTTTATCATCGATACTTGCCATTTGATATATCAATACAAACTTTTCTGTCAATGACAGCTCTATGAAATAAAATCTTGTTCTAGTCAATATTATGTCTCCAAATATACAAGTGGTTTATATTTTGTTAATTTTCACTTCTGTTGATTTTGGGTCTGTATTTTGAGCCAGTCTTTGGAACTTTTACATTTATTTAGCTCACCAATATCTCGGTGTGATCAGGTGAGCTTTTGAGACTACATTCGTCCGTAATCTGTCAGCCTGTCATTTGATCATAGGCATAGACGATTTCCTTGTGGACACTCTAGAGGCCATATTTTTTTTGCAATCTTCATGAGTCTTAGTCATGATATCTAGGTCAACCTTTTCAGTTTTGAACACTGTAGGGGTAGTACATTAATTATTTTTGTGGTCCAATCTTCATGATACTTTACTATGTTTACCCTGGGTGGATTAGATGACATTCACGAAATATTCTACAATAATCTCAAAGGTAGCAGCTCGGTAGCATGAAAAGGTAGCAGATAGGTAGCGGCTACCAGTACAGCAAGAAAACTAATATGCATACAAAACACTACCAACAGAAGCTAAGTAGCAGGAAAAGGTAGCAGATAGCCGCTACTATAAAAGCAGGTAACAAGTAGCATCAATTGTGGTAGCAGGAAAAAGTAGCTGCTAGTCACTACAAGTAGCAGGAAAACTAATTTGCATGCGAAACACCACCAATAGCAGCTAGCGGCTACTGGTAGCAGTGTGGTAGCAGCTACTTAACTGCAAGATCTACCTAGCTGCTACTGGTAGCAAGAGGCCAATTACTTCTGTAAGGGTAATAACTAGAATTCATAAAAAATATATTTTAAGAAGTTATCACACTGTATAGCTTTACTTAAATGCTATATGGTATTGTGATAGCTAGTATCTCTACCAATACAATATCAATACAAATAATCAAACAAGTCCTGATTTCTGAGCTTTTTTGTAGATGTAGTGGACTTTAGATTGTCAAGTCCTCTGCATGTGAACTACATTCCAAACCTACTTTTCTGCAACTACATGCTAACGTTTTACACCTCGTTACCTGGGCCCAGTTGTTTGAAACTTTAACGGGCGATTAAGCTAATGGTTGATTAACATTTAGGGTTATATTTCAACATTTTAGAAGACTTAGTAAATCAAAGTTATAGATTAAGGAATATCAACAATAAAATGTCCTTACCATAAAATCAAAACATCATACTAGTGTTTTCCACATTAACTAATATTTTGGATCAAAAGTTAACCAGCGGTTAGTTCAACAGCCCGTTAAATTTTCGAACAACTGGACCCTGATTGGCAAATAGAGCAAACAACTTTCATGACCACTATTCCGTCTGTTCGACGTAAAGAGGACTTAGTTGTGATAAATCGTTTGTACCGGAGTTTAGTGCTGACTAAATCTTTAACAATCTAAAGTTCTGTAGTGGGAATTCAGTTAAGTTAAATTAATAAGATCACTGTAAGAGGTCACAGGAGAAACAGCCAGTCACAGAGGAGGATCCCAATCACCTGGCCAGGAGGACCAATCATCGTCGAGCAGTATCGCTTAACTTCCAGACTCCATTGAATCTACACGTATTCTGTATCATCAACTGGAACTTGTCTGTATCACCAACTGAAATCCAATGCCATCTTGGGTAGTTATTGCTGCATTGTATTTATATCTGTCTGTTAAACCTCTTCCGCCCCTAAAAGGAGTATCGGACCCGGTATAGTGATGGTCATTTTCGCTATATTGGTGTCAGAAGTGGGATAAATGCAGCATCCGTGTTGTCTATAGCACACATGGAACTAGGAGAAAAGTTAGATACGTAGTATCTGCATTATTGTACAGAGCACACTGTGAGTGCTAGAAACAGGGTTGACTGCAGTATCCATTCTTTCTAGGGCATCCAAAGAAAGGGTAAGTAAGGTATCTGATATCGACTTGAGGGTTAGTAGGTATCCACATTGTCTAAATTGTGGCTTGAGCAAAATGGTAGATACAGTATTTGTATTACTGGCCAGACTGGTTTGGATGTTGGAATTAAGGGTTGATACGGTTGCCATATTTTCTGAACTGTAAGGGGCTCTCCAAGAAAGGTTAAGTCAATATCTGCACTAACACATATAGTGCTAAGATTATGAATGGATACAGTCTCTTAATGATCTCCAGTACTAATCAGCTTGTTTGGATTAAATATGGTGTTATCCCTACCAGGCCTACTAGCATTAGTGGTATCAGCAATATTACTTCTACCATCATCTGATACAGTCATCAAGCTGGTTACCGGTCAATGTACTGCTCCTCTGCAGATACTCATCACTGATTTCCCCAAGACTAAAGTCTGGACACAGTAGAGAACTAACAGCCCTAGAGCTATTTGCCTGCTGTCCCCAAGGTTTCGGACATTTGCCCAGCACAAGAGCACTACTCTCATTCACCTCCACCCAACCCCCATTTTACTACATCTACAGAAATAATAGCTCAGAAATCAGGACTTGTTTGATTATTTCTGAAGAAATAAAAGGTAACATATTTGTAGAATATCTCTGGTGAGTAGGTCGGTAGACTAATTCAGAAATATCTGTTTTGCTGAGAGACAGTGTTTCCTAAATGTTAAATTTTTAGCAGACATCATGATTACAAACATACAGAAAGTAACTATGTAAGTTAGACATGGAAATCAAATAAAAGAATGCATTCATATCCGCATGCGTACTTTCCTAAGTGTGTATTTCAGGGCCGTAGGAACAGTCGGGGTTGGGTCCCCCCAATAATTTGGCTGATTATGGTAATTATCATAGCAAATATTTTGACAGCGAGTCAATTTTAGCTGATTTTCATAATGTGTGCGCCCATCCCCCCAATTTGAAATTTCTTTCTACGGTCCTGTATTTGACTTTGAAAGAGATTTCATATAGTTATTCTTCAAGTTAAAGAAACAATAGGGTTCCAACCCTTTTCTTCCAAATCTGATCCACAATTTTAAAACATAAATATTTGCAACACAGTTAAAGAACTTTAAAATGCACTGTAAAATTGTATCAAAGGTATTTCTGTGTATCTTTTTATACATGCAATGTTAAGAAGTCATTGAAAACAATGTGCAAGATAAGTTTCAACATTTTTAAGCTTAAAAATTCCAATTTACTCATAGATATAGGTGTATTATCAATATTCCAGAAAATCGCGGTTTTAGATACAGTTTCCAGCTTTTTTGCCCAAAAAAATCATATTTGCATACTTGGATTTTGGTAGATTTTTCAATATAGACTCAGCACATGTTTTAAAATATGAAAATATAAAAAACCATTTCTCTGCAATTTTTTTCCGTTATTTGCATTTTTGACACTAGATTTACTGGACTAAAACTGTCTAGTTGATTTGCAAGAATTGACATTTCCAGCTGGGTTACGTTTCCAGCGGGCGTCAGGATAGCCGGTTATCCAGTGTGGTATATGCAACAGAAGATGAGTTGGCCAATGTAGCATATATGCATGAAAACGATTTCTGTTTACAACTTAAAAAGAAACGTTCAGTTCGACCAACTGATTAAAGTCGATGCAAAAAATTGATACTGTTTCTAAACTCATCACCTCACATGGAAATAATTTATACTAAGCATATTTACATGGCTAAAGTCATAAAATGTTTTGGTAGGAGAAAGCCACTATGACGTCACAAGTAACGTCACATGTTACAAAGCTGGCAATTGAATGAGTTTCCAGATATTAAATCCTATATTGTGATCACACAACGCTGGTCAGATAAATGTTTTGATGAAATTATATACTTTATGGATAAAATATTTTGGTGTAGCATATATATTACATAGGACAAAAGAGGGTTAACTTTTTTTCGTAACCAGTTGTTCTAATGAAATAATTCTTAATGGTTTAATTTCAATTCCATAACAAAGAGAGGTTGGATTTAAACACTTATTTGTCGTTAATTAATTAATTACATATTTATATGCTTTGAAAATCTATTTAAAGGACGTAGACCTGCAACTCAAAAAATGAAACATTGTTAATTCAACAAGCTCTAGATAAGAGATGGACATTTTGGGAAATGTATGAATAGATCTATTATAGCACTAGAAATTTAGCCAGTTTAATATTTCACAGTGGTTGGATAGTTTCAAATATTTGCTTTACTTCTTTTATATTAGGATGTTTTTATCCTATCTTAAAGGCACATCTGACAGTTTCCGATATGTAAACAAATTTCATAGGTACCGGTGCTTGATATTGAATTATCTGCCCTTTAATACATGTTTCCGTTTAAAACTTGATTCTCAGTCAGTACACAAAGTTTAAAGAAATTCTGTCCGTACGAAAATTTTTGCCTATTTACATATAGGAAACTGTCAGATGTGTATTTAAACTATATTTTTTGAAAAAGTGTGCGTTATCAAAACTATAAAATGCTCGAGGTTTTTTTACTCTATTACTGTATTTTGTTAAACCTCAGGACGTTCAGAACAATGGCTTTGAAAGAGTAGAATATTAGCTTTGAATGTTTTTGTCATATTATATCAACCTATTACCGTTCAATACTACTTGTATAATAGTCTAATTATGCGTTCGAGAATAAATGCTTTATTCGATACAAAGCCAGGAGCAAATATCTTATTAGGACCCCCTTAATGTTATTTTTGTATAAGAGAGTTTTCAAAGGATATAGATTAACAACTTTATCTGTCTTTATTTCCTCGTCGTTTCCATTGGTAGAAAAACGTCAAAAATCTATTTTCATTCCTTACATTTAGATATGTTAAATATTTAATTCATGAAAAGAAAAACAGATTTCAAAAACTGTACTTATAACTTTTGCTCTCATTTGGGTATCCAAAACACTTGAAGACTGCATTTCAATCAACTTTATGTAGGATAACAATTTTGCTTCCTAAAATTATTATAAGATTATACTAAAATATGAGATGACTTGATTCAGTTCCGCCTGACTGATTTTAGGGGCCCCCAGTGGTAAGAAGAAAATCTTTTTAAACAAGTTGAAAGATCATCATCAAACGTGGTCTGTAGCTTCCCGATAAGATCCTCTCAATTTTGTTACAATATGAAAATAGTACAAATAACATTTAACGTTTTGAAAACAACAGTGGAGTTTATAAGATATACATGTATTCTTTTACACACTGCAGCAGTCTACAAGGCAATTTGAAATTAAGGTATTGGACCCGTAATAGCGTACCTCCTTTCTGAAGATTATTCAATTCCTATCATAAACCTACTTTGACTGCAATTTTCAGGGGGGCGTGGGTTATTTTTGAATGAAGTAAGCAAAATTCAAAACAGACCCGCAGGATTCGACCTCAATTTTTCAATGTTGCAGATAGAATTCAGCTCATTAAATCTGTTTACTTGAGGCACCCTAGAAAAAAAAAATGATATTTACAGTTATTTATTATTATTTGTGTTTTATAATTGTTTAACAATAGTTTGATGTTTCTTTCATCAAAATTAAAGCTGTAATGAACTCTCTGCAAACGTTTTAGGTAGTGGCCAACACATTGAAATTTGTCTCTACTTAAGCTTGAGGAAATACCATAAATTATACAAAATTTACAAAAAACGGCACGGTAAAACTTGTTTAAAATTTGCAACACAGTGCGAAACATGGTCCACTTTAAGAATAATGATATGAACATCAATAAGAAATTGTGTAATTATCAATTTAACATATCCTATACTCACAGTACAGACTGTAATCTTGTTGCTTGAAACCATCATCTGTTTCTGTTTTAGTCTATCGTGGATTATCACCAGCCATAAAATGCACAATGAACAGTATTTTCACAAAATAACAAAACACTGAAACTCATTGATACAGGTTATATACTGGTTGTTTGCAGAGACTTTAGAAACCAGTGTTTACACTTTTGTCTGCAGTCATCTGTTTTCACGACATCACTTCTGTGTTGAATTTTTACTATTTCTTCTTATTCCTGGACTTAATCCTTTTTCATGCATGTAGGCTTATTAATTCTGCATCCTTTTGCTGAGTTATTTAGCACGAATCCTTCTTTTTATGATGTTGTAGCCTTTAAACTTTTTAAGCATCAATTTCACATGTACTGAATGTCAACAGGACGCTGAGCTGTACTGATGCATTTTGGGTTTGTTTACTTGTTGTCAAGACAATCAAAGTACTTGTAACAAATATGTATCATTTGCAAAAAGCCTCTGTAAACCATTCTAAGGTACTGGAACTTCATGATTTAAGTTGTTTTGTTGAGAAAATCATATTTTCTCAGTTCTTCTTCTAGTTAAATATTTTTAAGTAAGTTCTAAGTAATTTTACCATTTATGGTTGATGGCAATGGTTGGCACCAACCATTTTTGTCTGCAACCACCAACCAAATCGGTGGATTTAACTGTTTTTAACCATTTCAACCACTTTCCGGGTTGTGGTTGAGCCTTTAGTATAAAAGGGTTCAAATTTTGACCATCGAGGTCACTTAGGTTCAGAATAATAAGCAAATAGGCCAGATTTTGCTTATAGAGTCTTAAAAGATTTTCTCTGACCTATAACAGTATATAAAATTCAGACATTTCAGTGGAATAACATTATTGTAAGCAACTTTTATTGGATATTTGGAGTAATTTTACATACCAGCAAATTTGAATCATTTATGGGAACATTATACATATTTTTAGCATAAGTTTTTGGCTATTTTAGTACAATTCTGAATGGCATGTTACTAAGTGCACATGCACTTATCTTTGAAGAAGTATGAAAAGCCTGAACTGCCTGAATTATAATGCATAAATACATTGCTACTTTATAACTTTTAACTGTTGGACTTATTATACCAAACCGGAAGTGACTACATAGTGTTACATGTGAAGTAGTCCAAGAAATAGTTCCATGCTGTTGATAAAATATAACAGAAACAAGTGAAATATGATGTGACAGTTACATTTTTGGTTTAGTTTGATTGCAGATTATGTTGAGAAAAGATCTAGGTAACTGTCACAGAGCATTTCCATGTTTTAGTATATTTTTTTGATTAAAGTGTCTACCTACGTGTACTTGTTCGATTAGCATTTTCATGGAAGCATTTTCAGATGGTGTTGTTTTTCTGAACAAATTATTTTTCTTATATTCAACATAACATGTCAATATTTTTTTATTTCTGGTAAGTAGACATGTTATACTAAAAGGCTATATATGGTTTCCATACCTTTGAAATGCTCTAAAGTACAGAAAATGGTGTCTGAAAATTTAATTCCCTATATGAAATAAAGAAGGAATCGAATTGGTAGAGTGTAACCTGTTGAATCAAATACACCTTATGGTCGTTTGAGTCTTATATGTATGTGAACAATATAACATTCTCTGATGTCATTTTGATGAATATTACAAGTACATACATGAATAAACTCAATTAACTGTTTATGCGGTGTTATTAGTTATTCGCCTGATATGTTAGAACTTTAATTAGCTGACTGACCAAACCCTTCAAACGCAAACTTATTAACAGCTCAAGGCCACATCCAGCTACAAACTACTACGCTACCAAAGGAACCATCAAGTAATAGCAAACACCCCCAGCTAGCTCGTAACAATATACCAAGCAAATGCCATTTTAAACGTTACTATTAGGGGTCCAATACCTTAAAGCATTTTCTGAAAATAGGACTTGTAATGAAATTCTTAGGACATATAGCCGATACACGTAAAGTTAACATGGTTACATACCAAAACTGCTATCAATCTTTTTATATGATTTCCTAGGTGAAGGACGGCTGCCGCGATTACTAAAACTTAGGTCACCATCTGATGGGTATTTTAAGTATAAAGAGGACAATTTGAAAAATATCTTGTTTGAAACTGTTCGATCTTTCCTTTGGTGACCCTGTACCAAAGTTGTAAAACCATCACCATAGCCCAAAACAAATATGTTTGAGCTGTGAAACTCAAGTGAGCGATCTAGCGACATGATGGCCCTCTTCTTTCGGATTACAGTAGGTATTTATCAATGTACTTTGAAAACTTTTATTTTTACAATTAGGTCTTCCTTTTTCTGTACATTCCAATATATTGATAATATTCGTATATAAAGTACGTGTCATTAGTTTATTTTTGTAATATTTATTTCATCCCTGTAAGTATGTTTTCCAATTTTAAGGTAGGCATATTGTGTTCGCTGTTGCCGTTCGCCTGACAGTATTTCAGTCAACTTTACAGTTTTTCAGATTTTCGGGATGTTCCATAAAGATTGTTTGTTGTGACATTATGATTATTAAAGCAGTGCTTAATATAAGTACTGATTATTCTAATTAAATAAAGGTACATTTAATTCACGAAAATTGTACTGGATGGCTTCTCGAGACAATTGTTATTCAAAATGACCTTACTGGGACCATAATTCTACAATAAATAATACTAGCGGAACTTGTCGGCGGTATTCTTAGCTAGCCGAAATGTAAATTGCTCCTTCAAGTTCGACCAGGTAAATGTGGAAGGGTAAATGAATGGTGACGGTATAAGCAGTACATTTCCCCAGAGACTAATAACAACACTGAAGCCAAATATATGTCTACTGTTAACGGTCTCCAGACAGCACATGAAGGATGTTGTAATGAACGTTAATTAATTCTATTTGGTTTATAATCAGGTTTACGTAGAAAACCGGCTTCATACTTAATTTCCGCACAATAACTTTAGTTTGGAACAAGTTATAGACACCAAACTTGGCCTGTAGATAGATGGTAAGGTTGGGATTGCATTTGGGTCAAGGCCAAGGTCGCTGTTGCTAAAAATAGAAAGAAATGTTTCCGCTCAATAACTTTAGTTTGAATTGATGTATTGAAATTTAACTTGGCCTATATGTATCTTATAGAAAAACCAAGGTTGGGATTATATATGGGGTCATTGGGGTCAAGTTCAAGGTCAGGATAACTTACTTAATCTCCACATTTAGAAATTTCCACGGTTGCACAGTGGTCTAGAGCGTTGGGCCAAAAGCTACTTTTAGTCAGGGGGGCGGAAGGGCGTCGGTTCAAATCCTACTGAGATAAAAATCAGTTGTGATAAAAAACGGTCATTTTAATGATCAACATGAAATTAAATACCAAGCATCTTGAAACTATTCTGATTCCAATTTAATTTCCATTTTGGATTTTATATTCTTTGAACTGTATGTTTCCCTTCCTATCCAGACAACTTTTGTCTTATCAAAGTTTACCTTAAGGCCCGAAAGATTAGTGAATGTGGATAAGGTTTCTAGCGTTTTATTTAAGGAAGAGACCGATCCATCCAGAATCATTGTTGCGTTGTTAGCAAATTGTGATAGTTTATGTTCTAAGTAATTTTTTTTTATACCTTTAATTTTATCGTTAGACCTAATTTTAAGAGACAGTATTTCAGCACACAAAATAAAGATGTAACAACTTAAAGGATCTCCCTGACGACAACCACGCTGAACCGGGAAAAGGTTAGATAAAAAACCATTTTGACAAACTGCGGATACTACGTCTTTATGAAAAATATTAAACCATCTTTTGGTATCACAACCAAATTTGAAAATGGTTAAAGTTTTATATAAAAAAGGACCACGACAGCGAATCAAATGCCTTTTCGAAGTTTATTAAAAGTAGTAGACCAGGAATATTATTTTCCTCAGAATAATTCATTAAGTCGTAAATGAGTCTTGTGTTCTCTCCAATGAATCTTCCCTTAATAAATCCTGTTTGGTCGTTGTTAATTAAATTGTTTAAGTATAATTTAATTCTTTTCGCTATGCAGCCAGATCCAATCTTATAAACAGTATTAAGTAACGTTATTGGACGCAAATTTTTTAAGTATTGCTTTGGTTTATCTCCCTTAGGAATGCATGTTATGATACCTTGTGTTTGAGTTATTGATAAATTCCCAATGATAAATGCATGATTCAGAGTTCTACAGACAAAGACGCCTATTCTACTCCAAAACACTTTGTAAAAATCGGCAGAAAAAAAAACCAGATGATCCAGGACTTTTATTATTTGCCATATTTTTCAGAACTTCAGACGCTTCTTCAGTTTCTATTTTGCCTTCAATGGCGGATGACTCTTTGTAAGAGAGTGTTGGAAATATAATGCCTGTGACAAATTCTCAAATTCATTTTCATCAATATCATTTTTGATGAACTGTATAACTTCTCGTAAAAATTACCAGTTTCGTTCAATATGTCTTTTTGACCTGTGACTGTGCTTCCATTATCCTTAACTACTTGACTAATAGCTTTATTTACATAATTACTTTTTTCCAAATTACAGAAAAATTACTTGGCTTTTCACCCTCAATTATCCACTCTACTTTTGATCTTAATATATTGCCTCTAACTTATTATCCTGAATTTCCTTCAAATCATTTCTTAACTGTTCGAGCTTTTCCAGGTTTTCATTAGATTCGGTTTCTTCTAAGACTTCAATTTATGACTTAATATAAGTTTCTTTTTGAATATTTGATTTTTTCTTATATGAACTATATAATATACATTTCCCTCTTATTTCCATTTATAAAGTTTCAAAAAATAATTGGTCATTTATACTAAATTGTATTTCGCTATTCGGTATATTTTCTATGTTTTGGAAATTATATACAGGCAAGGCATATTGTACTTTCACTTCCTCGACAGAAGGACAAAATCTAATCTTGCTTGCTGTAGAGGATTTGATTTTCTCCAAGTGTATCTTTTAAGATTTGGAAACATTTCCCTAAATCGGTCTATCAAGTTCCTGTCCTCCATATGATTTAAAAGATTTATTCGTGCACTTGTATTATTTATATTTTTGTAATTATTATAATCTAAATCTGGGTTCTGCACCAGGTTGAAATCCCCGCACAAACAGTAAGAATCGTTTCCAATACTACAAATAATCTCGAATATTTTATCTAGGGATGGCAACGAATATTCGGATATTCGTTGCCATCCCTAATTTTATCATAGAAAGACGGATTGTCAGTATTCGGTCCATATATTGAAACCAATGAAAATTTTTATTCTCCAACATTTAAATCAAGAATAATATAATTGCCTTGCTCATCAACCACAGCTTTATTGATTTTATAGTCTAATGTTTTTGTAAACATAATTGCAACACCTCTCGAATTTGAAGTTGAACAACTAAATATACATTCTGCACCCCACTGGTTATAGATACTTTTATGCTGATTTTGAAGAAAGTGGCTGAAAACAATATATATCGCATATTTCATCTCTTTTATGCACTGAAATACTTGTAGCCGTTTCTTAATACCTTGTAGGCCTCTACAATTAACTGATAATATGTTTAAGTCAGTCATTGAAGTTTAAGATATATCGAATATTTTTCATAGAAACACAAAAGCCTGTAATCGCCTTCCTTTCTATAATTAGTATTGCAACCTTTGGACGAAAGATCAAAATAACCATATTTAAGTTGACCACAAATGCTATTTAAATGCTGAACTAGATTCAAGAGTATGCAGTAAATTTTTAGGAAAAAAGTTCAAGTATAAATATCGTGTACTGGATATCTAGCTCTGGATCTACATAGTTATATTTCTTATTCAAAATTCTTCATAGATTTAACACCTTTGATACAAAAATACCGACTAGAAACATATATTTTCTGTCAAACATATATATTTATACATTCGAACAAAGATAAAATAGTAATAACAGCAAATTGTTTTAAAAATATCTGGACGAAATAGCGAAATTCCAGAGCCTTTTATCATTGGTTTATCATTGAAAATACACTTTGGTGTCGATTGAAATACCCGTATTACGTTATGACGCCGGTGTCCGTCCGTCCGTTGGCAATTTCGTGTCCGCTCTGTAATTCTTGAACTTCTTGAAGGATTTCGAAGAAACTTGACACAAATGTTCACCACATCTAGACAACGTGCAGAGCGCATGTTCTGGATGACTCGCTTCAAGGCCAAGGTCACACTTAGGGGTCAAAGGTCATATGACTTTGTTTTGTGTGTGTATATTGCTCTGCATAGCGGTGCCCTTGTTTTTATTAGGCAGATCACTTTTTTGTTACAATATTTTTGGGGGAATTACTTTCCTTTTATGTTACTATAAATAGCTTATTTTGTAACTTTTTTATTATTGGACTATATGAAACCGAGAACTAGTTGATGAACCCACCTCAAAATATTTGTAAAAAACCGAGACCACTTTTCTGTGGTACATCATGGATGGTACCTCCAATTTTTAGGTGTATTTTGACATATCTGTACCTGGTAAGGACTTTTTTGTGGACTTAGAATTTTTTTTGGGAATTTCTTCCCTTTTTTGTGCCTGTCCTTTTGGCTTCAACAGTCGTTCTTTAAATTTTGCTCCCATCCTCTGATATAACCCTTCGATCAAAGATCATACCTTCGGTCGTATGTTGTTCCGCATTGCGATGCTCTTGTTATAAAGAACCTGTTGGCGTGATGCAAAGTTTGAAAACCTTGTTTTCGTGGAATTTACACGTTTCTTGTGTTGTTGTGTTTAACGTCACACCGACACAATTATAGGTCATATGGCGAAATTCCAGCTTTTACGGTGGAGGAGAACCAAGGTGCTTTGGAAACATAGGAGTGAAATCTCAGCAGACTCTTGTTTGATAAGTAACACCCTTCGCGTTTGTAGACCGTCTTCAGCGGACTTGACATTTATTGACGCTGATATTGTTCATACTGGAATCACACATGGCTATCGGTATGTTCGAAACAATGATAACAGGTTTAGTTGTCAATACTTTTAATCACAACACCGCCAATCTCAGTTCTCTTTAGATCACCTTGGTAGCCTAGTGGTAGAGAGTCCGCTTCGAGTGCAGGAGGTCGTAGGTTCGATTTCTGGCTGCGTCATACCAAAGACATAAAAACTAGCACTAGTAGCTTCCTCGCTTGGCGCTCAGCATTAATAGAATAGTGCTAGGACTGGTCAGCTCGGTGTCAGTATAATGTGACTGGATGGGATATCATGTCGTGTGTCTATGGCGTGATATTCCAGTGAGGCAGAACTATAAAGTTTGACAAAAAGTTTCTATTAAATTCTTAACTCAAAAAGGCCAAGACACTCGACTACGTCAAAAACTAAATGAAACATATTACAAATATACATATAAGGTTTGAAAATATGATGTTATAACAATGTGAAGTAATACACAAGTAAATAGTAACGTCTTATGAAATGTAGTTCAGCAGTTAGTGAGCAGGTCTTGCATGGTACCAATAGAAATAATACATAATACCTATAGTTTATCAGGGAATAAAATACTGGCGATATTCTAATCATGATTAATCAATACGCATATCAACTTTCAAAGACAAAATATAGAAGTATATGCGTGCTACTCAGTGAAATTATCTGTCTCAATATATTGCCCATATGAAGACAATTATCAGTGCATTTTTAGCTGCTAACTCGATAAAAAAAATAATCAAAGAAAATATTCATTGTAAACACAAAAGCAAACAATTATACAATATATTCTGTATTCCTTAACCAGTGTGGGGAATCACGTGACTTACAATGTCAGGTTACACGGAAAAATGGCCGATAGTTTTTCCGATTCGTCAGGAAAATCAAGGTATTTCTATTGATAAACATTTGTTTTAGATGTTCTAATATATCCTATCATATGCCCTTACTTTCCGATTTCCTCCGGTACCCATACTTTGTTCCTTTCACGTACATTTTTCGAGAACAATCGGGAAGTTTGAATACATTCGTAGTTTTTGGGATGACGGTATCCACAGACCGGCTCAGTTTTGTCCAAAAAATACAAATTACTAAAGTAAATGGCAGTACAGTCACATGAAAAGTTGACCAAGTATCTAGTCCATCATAAACATGTAACGAACTGGCAAAAACAGAGAATGTCGCAATCTATGAAAAGGCGCTGAACACGTACACATTCTTCAAAGGCGCTTTGCACGTACAGGAACAACTATTCCATTTTATACTATAGAAATAATTATGTTGCCACGAGGCTTCTTATTTACATTTGTTTAAACATATTTATACTAAACAGATATGTAGATATTACTTTAAGAAGTTCTTTTGCTGCTACTGTGTACTTCATTTTATGTTCAATGTTTTGGTTCACTTTACGGAATGACATTCGTATAAATAAGTAAGTAGGTGTAGATCTATTTATAAGTACTATTTTTATAAATTGTATGTATATTTCTATACATGCAAGACATATGTAAGCTTTAATTTGAGAAAAGTGAATACCGTTGAAGTTTGTTTACGTTATATAATTATTGTGTCAAAGGATAATTTTAATCGCATTTTCTGAAAAACAGGATCTACGAAAGTTCATGCATGACATGCTCTTTTTGTCCGGATAATTTAATTCTGAACGTTCATGAAATAACACGCAAATGAAAAGAAAACCTTTTTACAATGTCTTTTCAGGTTGACTGCATTTTGCCCTATTTTATTACAGAGAAGCTGTATTTAGAGTAATATAAACGATTACACTTGATGACGCTACGAAATCAAATTACATACTGTTATATATGACGTCTCGGAGTCTGACGTAGCTTCCTATAGGCACTTTAGACACGTGCCTACACGTTTTCTTCAAATATGAGTAAAAAATCCCTGAAAATACCAAAAATGCAATAAAAATACGAGGTTGTACGGGATGATTGGTGTTACTTATACAGTACACCCTCTCTAAAGCAGCCCTCTATTAAGCAAGCCCCTCTCTATCACAAAATCATCAAAATTTCCCTAAGCTGAAATATATTATCAAATTGACCTCTTCAGAACAACAACCTCTACATAACAGTCAATATTTGTATCTCCCAAAGGGTGTTGCTCAACAGAGGTTGCACTGTATTCTCTAGTTTCTGTAGTTTTCTGTATGAAACTCATGTTTTATATTTTCAGAATGTTTGGTGATAAACAGCGAACCTTCAGTGCAAAATGGCTGTCCGGGTTCAAGTGGCTTTGTTTATAGATCTATCGCAAAAGACGAAGTATATTGTGCTAACTACGTATTGTTTTGGCGCATTTGCGGTAGGGAGCAAACCTTCAAATTAGAGCTACCAGGGACAGATTCGAAGAAACCATCTGGCTCTAAAGATGTTATAAAAAATCCTGTCACCACGATGCGTCGGTTCTAGAGGAAAATTATGCGACTGTCAAGACAGGAAAAAATGATTTGATCAACAAGAAACTATCTGAATCAACAAAGAATCCAGTACAAAGAAAAAGACACATACTAGGGGAAATAATAAAAGTCACTGCTGTTTGTACGGAGCAGAATATAGCAACACACGACCATACGGAAGAGGGTAGCAACTTCATGACAATATTCACACATTTGCGCAGGATGGTGATATTTTAAGTGAGCACTTGGGCCATATACAATATAATTAAAAAACACATCTCCTGACAATGCACATACAGAGATCTAATTCAAAATACGCATCTCCTGACATTCAAAATGAAATAATAGAAATTTGCTGTTATCATATAAGAGAAAAAGTGAAAGCGGACTGTATAAATGCTTCTTTCTTTGCCATCATTTTTGACGAAGCAACTGACAAATCAACAGAGAAACAACTCTCGCTATGCGTTAGGATTGGGCCTACTGATGATACATGTACCTCTGTCAAGAGTTCCTATAGAATTTATTGAGCGCAAATCGATCAAACGTGTTAAAATTAATCGCAATATCTTTGATTTCTTGCAAGAAGCTGATCAAGGTATTTTAAAGATAAGAGCGCAATGCTATGATAGGACATCAAACATAAAAATACCGTGAACGTGCAAATGCTTATGAAAGAACGATCTCCACATGCAAATGATATACATTACAAGGCTCATTGTTTGAATTTATATATTGACAGCTCTAAAATCCCATGTGTCCGAACCATGATGGCAACTGTGCAAGATAAGCTTTCTGTTCAATTACTCAGCAAACGATCAGTACCGTTACCGAACTGGCAAGGAACGCAGTTTCAATGGACGAAATGGAGCAACGCACTATAATGTGAACCCTTCTGAGACTCGGTGGTCAAGTCGAGCTGATGCCCTCTGCACGTTCAAGGGCACGTGTCCAGTGGTAATCCATGCTCTGGAAACACTGCGTGAAGATGGAGAAGAGAAGGCAGGCCAGTATCTTGCTGCAGTCCTTAGATTTGACTTTATCATTTCTCTTGTATCTGAAATTTTGTTGAGTACCATCGTAGTGCTGACGAGCTTTTTGCAGAAGGAAGATATGGACTTACTAAGTGCCGTATAGAGACAAAGATAGACGTTTTCTCGAATTAGCGGAATGACTCGGCGGTGTGGCTTGCCCGATACGAAAAAGCAATGCGTATGATCAGAGGCTTCGGCACTAAAACTTCTAAACCAACACAAGGTGTTTTGGAAGGCAAATGCATAGAGACAACCATGATGCAGAATCTGTCTTTGAATATTGGCAGTTTACGGTATACAATGTATTTGTCGACCATTTTGTCTAGAAATGGCAATAAAATCTGTAAAAAGATCCTTTGGAAGCAAAGAATGCAACCAAGAAGAATAATAGCAGACTCGGTTTGAGTGAGTCTGTTCACGAGGGATAATGAAATGTGGTCCCCTTGCACCGGCTTTAGCGGAACTTTATTACACATAATATTATGTTGAATGTTCTCCGTGATCCCAAAGGACCAGAAAATATAACAACACTGAATCCAGACTTTTTACAGTCGCCACACTGCACTTCAAGATTGCTGTTGTGATAGATAACTCGCATTCTACAAAATGAAGACCGTTTTGCCGCCGGAAAGTCAAAAGTGCCAGTGCCTATTTACTCCGCATATGCACCAGATCTTCACGGCACATTTCAGATATTTAAAAAGGAGGTAACAAAGTAGAAAGTAAACTGAAATATTGTCAGTCAAAAAACCACAGACTTCAGACCACTCCTATCCCTCCCAGCAAGGTCTTGTATCCGTGTGTAAATACTCTTCTGTCAGTGCTTCTGACCATGCCTCCAACATCTGCATTTTGCGAACGCTCATTTAGTGCAATGAAACGCATTCAAAACCTACCTTCGTTCAACAATGACAAATGATAAAATATTTTTACTAGCTCTGATACACATTCACAAGGATGTCTGCATTGATGTAGACCACGTCATCAATGTATTCGCTTCACAGAAATGCCGAATATGGACCTTTTCTGACTCAAAGCCTGCTCTTTACGAATTTATAAATGTAACAGAAACGGAACTGACCTTTTCTCTCTCTATCAGACACAGTTACCAAAAATTGTTAAATGCGAATAACATATTATAGCGGTTATTAGAAATGATTATAAATAGGTATAACTACTCAAACTGAACCCCATGGCGAAATCTTAATAGCTAAAAGTCAAGACTATTATTGGAACTATTTTGTGCACGGTGTAGTATTTTTAAGTGTGAGAAATCAAATGTAAAACTCTTTTTTTTTCTCAAAAGTGTAGCTCAAGATGCATTTTCAAATATAACAGAGTTGTGGAAATGGCCAGGACAAATAAAAACTAGGTCAGTTCTGCCTGTTTTGCATTGTATTTCTTAGTGTCTCTAAGTCGTTCTAGGGGAAACTGTGAGTCTCGGAAATAGGTCAGTACCGGCATCTGATTACAATTTCAAATGCTGGAAAAAAGTCAAAATAAATGTATAAAAATACATTGACAATAATGTGTTGCTGGAGAGGTACTCAAATGTGCCCAGAATGTAGTACAGGGCGTATGATTACCAAACAATTTTCCGGCGGAGCATGCCACCGAACTCCCAGATAATGTGCCAATTAAAACACATCTGATTCGGGCAAGGAACGCCCATACAAAAGAAAATAAATATAACAAATCGGTTTCCTTATTCACAACTAGAAGGCATACTAAATTCACTTTATATGATAAATAGTGTTGTGTATTTAAATGTTTTCCAGTACATTCTTTTATACCCCAGTCACACATACGGCGCGGATAGCTACGTCCAGCCACGGATAGAAAGGTAGTAATCCGTATCGATCCGTACCTGAGCCGTACCTTAAAGTAGCCGAATCGATCCGTACCTGAGCCGTACCTTAAAATAGTAATCCGTATCAAATCGTACCAATCCGTACGGCTCAGGTACGGATCAATACGGATTACTAGTACGTTTCTATCCGTAGCTAGACGTAGCTATCCGCGCCGTACGTGTGACTGTGGTATAACACAGCTATGGCCGAGTGAGTAAATCAGAGTCTTCTGCCAATATTCTCTGTTGTGTATAAACAATACAATTATATTTTGTGCTATAATCTACCCACAGACTTAGCGTGAATCTTTGTGATTTCCAAAAAAGTATTATCTGGCATCGGTACGTGAAACTAGACGTAGTAAGTTAAAGCTGAGACGTCACAATATTACTGATAACGAAAAACAATCATATAGTGTGTGTAAATACAGAAACCTCGCGGCAACTTTAGTATTTCTATAATATCCTGTACGTGCACAGCGCCTTTGAAGAATGTGTACGTGTTCAGCGCCATTTCGTAGATTTCGACATTCACTTTTTGGCAGCTTTGCTTTTTGCTAGTTCGTTACATGTTCA
This sequence comes from Mercenaria mercenaria, assembly GCF_021730395.1. Classification (NCBI taxonomy): domain Eukaryota; kingdom Metazoa; phylum Mollusca; class Bivalvia; order Venerida; family Veneridae; genus Mercenaria; species Mercenaria mercenaria. The sequence continues at coordinate 23,201,090 of NC_069368.1, read as the reverse complement.
TGTTGAACAGGGTACTTGGTTAACTTTTCATGTAATTGTACTGTCATTTAGTTCAGTAATTTGTATTTTCTGGACAAAATTGTGTCGGTCTGTGGATACCGTCACCCAAACACTGCGAATGTATTCAAACTTCCCAAGTGTTCTCGGAAAATATAGGTGAATGGAACAAAGAATGGGTACCGGAGGAAATCGGAAGGTAAGGGGCATATGAAAGGATATAGTAGAACATCTAAAACAAAGGTTTACCAATACAAATACCTGGATTTTCCCTGCGAATCGGAAAAATTTTCGGCCATTTTTCCGTGTAAGCTGCCTTTTTAAATCACGTGATTCCCCACAGTGTTAACAATAAGTACACAATGACAAAAGGGAAAGTATGTTTTGTCGTAAATACTCATTCCTTGTGATATGAAAACACTTTTAACCTTTTGTTAAATACTTTGAGCTTTCAGGGTTAAGTTTGTTTGTCTACAAGTCATGTTCAAGGTCCATGCTTTTTCCATAGCACACATGTATATAGTTGACACATTTTTGTTAAAGTTTGTCATCCAATGCTATATTTGATAAAATTAAGAAAGTAGTAGACAATCTGAGGTCATTTCTTAACAACTGCACAATTTTTATTCCTGTAATAATGTTGTTTCGATGGTTTAAAGTTTGAACCGTTTTTTTAAAAATAACGGAAATTGTGTTCGTTGCTGGTCACATGTCAGATCACCCCACCCACTTTAAATGTGAATATCTATAAAAGTAAGTCAAAACTGGTAACAATAACACTTGTATATTGCCATAAAATATAAATAAAGTAAAAAAAATACATTTTGCGAAGACACCTAACTGGGACCCCCGCCCCCTTTCAACTTTTCAGAAGAAGACTTTTATTCAACTTTGTGTTGCATGAAAAACTTACTTTAGGTTTTTTCTAAGATGAACACATACCTGACATAAAACAATACTACTCAAACTTTAATCATTGATGATTATCTTAAGGTGGTATCACGTTAAGAATTTCCGGTGAAAAACAAAAAAAAAAACCAAAGAATATTCAGTTCTTTCCAAAAACCATTATGTTATGATTCAACCAAATAGTTTCCTTTGTCTACCAGAAAGAAACAATTCTTATATCTTAATATTGAGGTTTGGTACCTTTATTACAGACAATAAACTAAAACCTTAGAAATTCATACGTGACTTCGGTGAGCTCAACAAAGCAATTTCAAGCAAAAATATTAATGTGGAATGTAAAGTAAGTTACGCACTACAATATCCTACCAAGATACTTACAAAAACTATGCATTTGCCGAACAGAGAGATAAAAATAATTTTGACAGCTCGTGAAAGCTAATGACAAAATTTGACAGGTACGAATGCACTGTATATGATGCATCATGACCTAATCAATTTTCTTTCGGTTATTTCTTACTTCCAGTTTGATTTTTTTTAAATGGGTATTCTATATTGTAGCTTACAACTCGTGAATCAAAACAATATAAGAATATATTGTTACCTTACTGTCTTTTTGCCTATCCAAGTCACGTACGAATTCCCATTTTTTCAGTCATTTGTCACTAATAAGAGCAACTCACAGTGTTGCAATCATACAAAACACATCCCATATTTTCACATATATATTGAGAATTTATCTAATGAGCACATGTATTGGAAACACAATTTTAATACCGATTGTGTATTGCAATAATGCTAAACTATCTCAGCCGTGACGTGTCCTTAACCATTACACTGTTCTATCATGAACGTGTCCATCTTTCAATTTGGACAGTGCCATTAACTGCTGTTAAAAGGGGTGTTTACCAAAATGACCAACTGACTGAATGGCGAACAGTGAAGACCATGATCAGACTGCATGTATGTGCAGGCTGATCATGATCTACACTGTTCACAAAGGCAGAACCAATCGTGTTCAGCATGATATGTGTTAAATACAATGATGTTTTAATCATTGCAAATTTCGTCTGACATTTAATACTATCGAGTTTTAAGGTTTAAGTAAAATTTGCAGCTGAGAACAAGAGAATATTTTTTTGTAAAATTTGAAATATACGCACACAATTTTGCATCGTGTTTCAATCCAGCTGTTCTCGTTTTTATGTCTGCTATGCTTTCTTTTAATGTTCTTAATACTGTTGGCCCTTCTCCATTATTTGTAAAGCAAGGGTTGAATAACTCTTTCGTTGTTTCCCAGTTTTTCAGTTTAAGATGTAACTATGAAACAAGACTCACTGTTGACAGTGTAAAAAGTATCTGTCTTGAAATAGCCCCTGAAATATGCAAGTATATGACTACGTTTGACAATATCTATTGCCTCATCACGAAACTATTGCATCAACTTCTATTTTTAAACACTGTTTCATTGTTTCGCGCTGAAGCTACTCTATATATTTTTTTTTCAAATTACGTTTGTTATATTTTACGCATATGTTATGAAACTACGAGTCGTAAAACATAAATACATTAAAAAACAAATGAACCTTTTTTAGGTAACAATTTGAAATCAAACCTGATACAAATGTAGATAAACATGTAAAACTTACATTAGATTTGTACGTACTTATTACAGTTCCAGTCATTGTCAAGGGCTAAGATTATATACTAAATCTGTAAAGCTGATATATGATGCAAATGTTTAAAATACGTTTATAATCTTTCTTACTTTCTAAATGTAAAATAATGGATTATGCTACAAGATAACATTCATTCATTGTAAGTTTTATTTCAGAAGTATTTCTCTGTCAAAATTATATCGGGAGGGCATGGTACAATAACAATTTTTACACGATGAAAATTCTTTAAAATGTTTCGTTGATATTTTGTTCATATATACTTATTTTTAAATTGTATAATAAGTTATTTGATAAAGTCGCAATTTATTATATTTAAAAGCAAAACCAGCTTGAACAGGAACATATGCAAACAGGCAAGAAAGAGCACTTCTTTTTCAGATATAATTTATCATTCTTTTTTTAAAAATAATTTAACTAGAAGCACACAGAAATACCTCGTTTATCGTGCTGAACATTGAACTTAAGGTAACCCTAACAAACATCTTTTGACTCAGCGTTCACTCGGCTCTTCTAGTTGAAAATATAGAAAAGATGATATGAGTTCTGTATGACATTTTAAAATATACCAAAATTAGCTCTTGAACAGTCGGTAATAAATGTAAACTCAACCAAGTACTTTGTTTAAAGATGAAACGGTTCAGGGAAGTGTTAGATAATAGGTGAAGTAATATAATTTCATTTTAAAGCAGTGTTTTTATATATGGCATTAGGGTTATTATATTAGTAGCTTTTTCTTGGATGCTATGTACTTGAGGAGACGTTGTCAGGTCGGATCACATAAGGTGTACGAGCGCCAAGAGCGATCCGGCTTGTCAAAATCCACGAGATCCAAATACAACATCCCAAATCAAGCTACTATTATAACGCCGCTTTTGTTATCTTGACCACTTTGTTTGTTCTTTCGAACATCGGACAAATTGTCCAAGGTTTATCAAGTTAAAATACAGCATAACAGTACAATACGGATTTTGTTTTCTGCCTGTTTGTATTCTCTTGTGAAATACAAACCATATTTCTACAGCATTTATGCAGGTGTATAATGATATCTTTAGTGTGTGCTTCAGTCCATAACATGCAAATAATTCGCTGATTTTCAAGAGATGTTCCTTATTTTGTTGCATTTTATATTGAATGTATTTTGATGAATTAGTCTATAATAATGAAACATTGTCTGATATTAAACTCTGAACTTTCAGCGAACGTGTTAAATCTGATCTTAAATGGATTTTACAACAATCACCATACTTTCGCGTAAACTACACAGAACTCAAAATCGTAGCTATTTTAACAGCTCTGAGTTACACTGAAAATACCACATCTTTATTAAGCAAATGATGAGTGAGTGAAAAGTAAACACAGTAGATATACAATGTTTGAAGTTGTAAATAGTCGGGCAACCAGATTGTTGAAACATATAAACAAGAAACAAAAAAACCAGCTTATATTATCATCTTCCATAATACGTACATTACGACTGGCACTGTTACAAAGTGGGATGTGTAGTTTATTGTGGATAAATTGATTTACTTAAATGCAATATTTACAAATAATGCTACAATAATGTTTCACCGTGCAAGCTGTTGAAGGCTGTCTTAATTTCAAAACTATTATAATAATCTTAACGGATATTTCTGAGACTAAGTCTACCAATATTAAAAACGTTTATGAAACCACATTGTATGAGGGTCCTGCAAAATAAATCTGTCACTGATGGGCATCCGTAGTTTTATCCCAGGTATTTTTAAACACTTCATTGCACTTGAATGCTGTGTCCTATAGCTAACGACATCCGTTTATTTCGTGCAAATTGCTTTTAAAATGATCGAGTTATTTCAATTTGAAATACATGCAGTCATATACACTGACCGATTTACTTTTCACATTGTAAAATGGACGAAAAGACTGAAATTCGTAGCTATATTATATGCCGCATTAGGCTTGATATAGATTTAAGGCATATATTTGAATAACTGTGTGGTATAATATGGACCTCAGGCCATTTCAATGCGTACAGTTTTTAGGTGGGTTGAAGCTTTTAAAGCAGGGAAATTATCTGTCGAAAATGATACCCGTTCTGGTAGGCCTAAAACCTTTGTTACCAAGGCAAACTTCGCTGCCTGCTGTAAAAGTTGTGGTCAAACAGGATGCGCGATTGTCGGTAGAAGGTATAGCCAGTTGTACTTGCATATAATAAGGCAATGTGCAAACAATTTTGAAAAAGGGTTTGGACATGAGAAAGGATTGCGCTAGGTGGGTACCTCATTTGCTCACTGAGGAGCAAAATAAACAACGCCTTAAATGTGCCCAGGGACTTTTGAAAACATACAAAGGCTGTGATGGGTTATTTCTAACTTGCTAACAGGTGACGAAATCTGGGTGCACATGTTGAGCCACAGAGAAGGGCTGATAATATGCAACGGAAGCGAAAAGATTAAAAAACGCCCCTCTATTACCAAGAGAACCATAAGCTCAAAGAAGATGCTGTACGCAATTTTCTTTAATTCTAGTGGGCGAGTCGTTCAAGTGCCTTGTTTGTCCGTCTGGTAATACAGTCACTAGACGACTCTACAAGAACTCTGTACTAAAGAAAGAGAAAACGAATACGTTTTACAATAAGAAACGTCCAAGCAAATGATGGTCAGGAGTCCATCTGACAAACGACAACGCCTCCTCTCACAAGTGCGTGGTTGTTAAGTCTTTTTTTTGGCTTCTGAAAAGGTGGAAGTTGTAAACCATCCGGCGCCTTATTCACCTGACCCCTGTGACTTTTCTTATTTCCAAAGCTTAAGAAAATGCTTCCTGGAAAGAAATATCAGTCCAGAAGTTCTCTTGGTAATGCCATTTATTAATGTCTCAAATAGATACCAAAGGAAGACTATTTATCTGCTTTTCGCAATTGGGTAAAATGTTTAACTTACGAAAATTAGTTTCGGTAAAGGGGGGATGCTTCGATGGTTTGTAATAAAATATCTTTGATAAAACGTAGCACTTAATAAATCCGAAACAAGAACTTTTGCAGGACCCTCGTATCAAGAAAATATCTAACAATTTATGCAATTTAAGTACAACTAGTAACAAGGAGAAATGTGATGTTCTCCATCGAAGGCACCTAATACATGTTGATTTTGAATTTAAAGGCCTCTATCTTCTCTTTAAAATCCACTAAAATTTATTACAGAATGAAGAAACGTCAGTTATCTACCTTGAATAAAACTCTTGAATAAGGGAGCTGGATGAAAATAAAGACCGATTGATATCTTAAAATAAGCAAACGCATTCTCTTTCGTGGTATACTCTGAGCTAAAAAACCCCAAAAATTCTCAATATTTTATAATATTTGGTACGTGTAAGCATGTTTATGTGTATGAGCATTGCTGTGTGTTGTATAAATATAGTACACACCTGATACTTGTATAGCTAGGCACAGTATAAATGTGTAGTAAAGTTAGTTTCTAAAAATAAACTGCATGTATTTTAGTGAAAAATGCGCCCTGGTAATGTTTTATCATGATTTAAAGAAGCTAGGATTAATTAGATTAAAGAAGTAAAAGAATTCGAAAGCACATATTTTGAACTGTCCGAATGCTGTGAAGCTGTATTAAGCAATATTAATTCACTTTAAGGGATCGGCAAAATCTGTTCGAGATAGCGGTAGTTCGAGTCATCGAGGCTTTTCGTTAAAACACATAACTGTGTACCTGATTACTCGACAACTGGAATAAGTATTATTCAACGATAATAATTATTGTTACTATTATTATTATACCAGATTTATATAGCGCCCGTTTCATGATAAACTCGTTCAAAGGCGCTTCACCTATAGCAAACGCAGTCACACAGGGCGCGAAATTCATCATCTGCTAGTACAGAGGCAAAGCACAGAGATAACAACTACTTTATTTCTTAAAAGTATATCTGAATGCAACAAGTACACTATCTATTTTTAAACACATCAATCATGAAAACGAAATACATTTTTAGACTTTTATTACACTGAGCGATAATTGCTCAGACACTCTTTAAAAGTCACTGATAGTTGCGTGTTTACCTGCTAAAGGTAATACATAACAGACTTTCATTTTTACGAAGTTTTGTGTAATAATTTAACAGAAACATTCACTGCAAACAAAATTACTTTTCATGAAAACAAAAAACACGCAGCAGTGACTAAGATCAAAACATTAAAGCAAACAGGAGATTAAACAACGCTACCTTTTGTAAACATACGCACCGGTAAACATCTGTAAATCAGTGTTATTCAGAAGAGGCGATTTTCTGAGAAAGTTTCTGACACTGGTCTATCGATGCAAATAATTGACATGCGTTTTGTCTGTTCGAGGAAAAAAGAGTGAAATGCACTATAAAACATTTGTCGGGACCGTTTGTCGATTTCGGATTTTCTCGGTTCGAATTTTTCGTGGTCGAACAATGAAAATTACATATGGATTCGCCGGGACTGGACGCTGAGTTCCAGCGAAAGGTTGCATTCGAATAATCTAAACTTGAGCAAAGAAAGTTCAACTATATGTATAAGAATATCAATAGGTGTCAATCTTTTAAGTTTCATGGATCTTCTCATCTTTTTTTAAAGACAATAACCATCTCTGGTCTTCGGAATGTTACGATTATCGAGGCTTTACTGTTTGTTTTTAGTAACAGGCCTAAGTTTGTTTTGTTAATTAATATGAGCCGTGCCATGAGAAAACCAACATAGTGGCTTTGCGACCAGCATGGATCCAGACCAGCCTGCGCATCCGCGCAGTCTGGTCAGGATCCATGCTGTTCGCTAACAGTTTCTCCAATTCCAATAGGCTTTAAAAGCGAACAGCATGGAGCCTGACCAGACTGCGCGGATGCGCAGGCTGGTCTGGATCCATGCTGGTCGCATACCCACTATGTCGGTTTTCTCATGGCACGGCTCATATGTGCATAGCAAGTGAGTGGTTCAGTACAATATATCGTTGTTATGGAAACGATATTGAAACCATTAAGAACTATTTTAGCAGATAAGTTGGTTTCGTATAAATAAGATTTTATTTACTTGCAAAATTTATTAGTCTCTCAAATTATAAAATGTGTTACGGAAAGATATTGAAAAAAAATATCTTTGAAAACAGTTTCTGTTAAATTGTTAACACAAAAAAAGGCTTAGATATTCTACTACGTCAACAACTAATTAAATCAAACATATTATACATATACATAACGGGAAAACCCATTAAGATTCGAAAATATGACGTCATAGCAATGTGAAGTAATACACACGATTAAAAATTTTATTTGCTTGTTATTAGATTATTAGTTTATGAAGCCACCTCAAAATTATGTTAAGAATTGCTTTCAGATATGAGTGCTTATAGTAACATCTAATGAGATGCAGTTCAGCAGTTAGTGAACCGGTCTTGCGTGGTACCAATAGAAATAATTACATAATTCCTACAGTTGATCAGGGAATATAATACTGGCGGTAATATAATATAGAAGTATATGTATTATTTCTTAATGAAAAAATTTACTCAATATAGAGCAGCAACAAAAACTATCAGTGCATTTTTAGCCGCTTACTCGATATCAAAAATAAATCAAAGAGAATATTCATTGTAAACACAAAAGCAAACAATTATACAATATATTATGTATTCCTTCACAATAAGTACACAATGTGTAAAGGTTAAGTCTGTTGTGTTTTAAATACTCTTTCCTTGTAATATGAAAACCCTGAGGTAACACGTCGTTACACTTCGTAATGAGGAAATTTATCATAAACAAGTCTAAAATAATGTAGTAAGATAAAATAAAAGTTTTAGTGGTAACAAATGAATTGATAGACTTTTCTTGCTGCAAATATACATGCAGACATAACTTCATATCTCAATTTGATATATACCTTAAATGTAAATATATCATTTTTGATTTGGATTCAATGATTCAATATCATCCTTATCTTATAACGTTTTTAAGAGAGGCACGTGTATTATGATAAAAATTCTTAGTATGCTGTGCACATGATGAAGCGTTTTTTGACTATATGGAAACAATGTTATAATATGAGTAGTTAGAAAAGCTTATGGGCATATTGGTGTTTACGTTTAGAAACATGCAACTGTATAATGATACGAAATAGTAACTTAAGAATATGCATTACGTGTAAACAGACAAACGAACTTATACAATTAAATATGTTTTATATAAATTAATTTATCACAGTTAAAGGTTCATAATGCATTTGTTTAAATTGCGGCTGCCACTTTTTCCGTTATCAACAATAATATATTAATTTCGTGTTAAATCCTATTTCCCATAATTGTTTTCTCTATTATAATCAAAGCTTTGAATATTGATGAACAAAGTTTTATTGAATTTGTTGTCTTTGATTACATCCATTTTTGATTCTAACTGTAAAACTTTATGTGCAGTATTAAAAGTAGCGCTATTTGGATGACAGTTTCATTTTTTTTAAATAAAATTTAAAGCCTTGTGGAACTTTAAGGTATTTTTGATTATGAATAAAAGTATATAACTATCTGAAACACAACCACATCGTTTTCGCAATAAATATAACGTTCAGTTATATCTGAGTAAACCAAACTTGCTATGTTTGCAAAATTGAGTTAATTTCCAAATGATAAGTGAGATTGATTGCCACTGGAATGATTATTATGGAAATAATAGAGTAAATAGTCAGGTATATATTTGACTCAATAGAATGGCATAAACTGAGAAACTGGTATATTTATCACATAATTTCAGTGTCAGTAAAGAGCGACTTTAAGCCGTTTGTTTCATGATGGATTCTTCTAATTTCTGATAATGGTATTCAGAAACTCAACCAAATTAGTACCATCTTGCATCGTAATGTACGCTCTTTATATCGCATTCGTTAACGGAGAGCTATTTGCCATAAAATTTGGATTGAGAATATCGTTTGTCACATTACTGGCGATGTCACTTCCGGAAGACTGAAGAGCTGTTTAGTTATATATTATTTCCCTGGTTTCTTCTTCGTTTTTCTTTTCAGCGAGTTGGCAGTCTTTTCGTAATTGTTTAAAGTATAAACCATATTCAGACAGTAAATGGAAGTGGGATTTGAATGCTTCATTCGGCTGAAAAAGTTAAGTACATGCCTTAAGTTTAAAATTATAGCAGTTATACTTTTTACGCCGAAGAAAATAGTTCTTCGTTTAAATTGTTCTTCCAAGACACTTCCTGCTGAAGGACTACTGTTTTAAACAAGGGTTATGTATATCCGACCTTAAATGTCAGGAAAATACTGCTTTTATTCCTCAAATTCATCATTTATGAATATAACTACCGAATTTTTTATAGCGACTTGATGTAACTTCCAATTAACCACACTAGAATAACCTTACCTTTTAAAGTTCTGTCGTCATAATATCAGGTTACAGTGCAAGTTTTTAAATTTAAACTAGCATAGGCCTTTGCAAAATTCTGGTACAAACGATTGAAATTATTTTTTTCGTTATTTACCTTGTTTATAGCGGCTTTAACTATTGCTTCTGTCACGATTACATTCTCCTTGTTTGTCCAGTTCATACCACCCAGCAGTTGTGACAGTTCATCCGCAATTTGATAGCGTTCCTTCAGCTGAAAGAGAAATGTAACAACAATGTTGTCAAATACTGAAGAAACAATTAGGCAAATATTTAAAAGAGAAATTTAAACCTTTTAGAAGAAGTCTGTTATTTAAATTTGTGTAACATGAAAAACTTACTTCAGGACTTTTTAAGATAAACACATACCTGATATAAAACGATACTACTCAAACTTTAATAATTGGTAGTTATCTTAAATACAGTGATGTTTTAGTAACTGTAAATTGCATCAGAAATTTAATACTATCGAGGTTTAAGGTTTAAGTAAAACTTGCAGCTGAGAACAAGAGAATAATTTTTGTTAAAATTCACAAAATGCTTAGTGCATACATGGACTATATAATGATTATAAAAGACATTTTCACATTTGTCAAAACACCAGATACGTGATACTTATAAGGATAATTATTTTTTAGTATTTTAAAGGATTTGTTCTGTATTTTGAAATTTAAGTATACATACTGGTAAACTTCTAGCGTCTTTATATGAACCTCTCTGCATTGATTCATCTTTTATCAAACGATCCGTCTTCACAAAGAGAAATATGTGTTGCGCTTGTTTCATATAAAAGTGTATAAAATAAATTAATTGAATAAAAGTACAGCCTATACCAACCAAGCGACGCCCCCACCCCGTCCCACCGCTAAATCACAAATCTCCCTGTCTGACCGTGCTTCATCTCACCAAACGTAGTTTCCCTTATCAGTTAGCTGAATTAAACGCCTTCCTGTCTCGACAAGCGACATACGCTTCTTGTCCCGAAGCTTCCGCTCGTCTGTTTTGAAGGACTTTCATGTCGATCCCATATCATATATTAAACAATAGAAGTTGTACCAAAAGCGGAACAAAATCAAGTGGAATGAAGAAAACTAATAAAGCTGTATTTTGTATTAAGGAAAATTGTTTCGTCAAGTTGCAGCTATGAGGAAATAATACAATGATATGTGATTAAAGTTAACAGCTGTTGTGTTTTCTTACTTATGATGACCTATTAAAGGAACTAATTTTTGGGAACGCGGCCAAGTCAGTCCGCAAATATCGTTTCAATTTATTACACATACAGTTGTTTATTTATTAGAACTTTAATACTTCTTTTTAAATTGTCTAGTGGGTACATTCCAAATTTTAAAGTAGGCAGTAAAACCAAAAATGCAGACTTCAAGCAGCCACAACTTATTTTAGATATATGGGTAGTTAACTGATTCAGAGTGCTCAATCTTAAGAAAAATGAAAATAACCTTTTTATGATTAGCTGAAAAGAAACGGGTCTGGATAAAAGATTTGGAGAAAATAGAGACAAATTCGCTTAAACTTTAATGTAGGCTTAGGCGACTAGGTATCTACTATTTCACACAAAACATGCAGTGTTTTTACCCCTAGGCATTAAAAACACACATAGTTACTATAATAGGTGGTCAGTAATTCGAGAGGAAAATTATGTTAATATCAAACCAAGAAATGTACTGTGGAAAGTGTGACATTTCTTTGTACTGAAATTTTTCGACAAACAGATAGGACGAAAATGTCAGAACGCGTACGGAGAATTCGTAATTGATTAGAAAATGCCGATTTTCCGAGACCTTCATGTGTGCCCAGCGGGCATGCGACATCGAAACGACGTCGGTTCTAAGTTGTTATTAGGTCGCGACGTCGACAACCAAAATACAACGTTTTCCCGACGTCGAAAGTGCGACATCGGTACGACGTCAGGTTTCGACGTTGTATCGACGTTGAATTTTGGTCGAAATTGTAATTGTTGCAAGTGGACCTGGTTAACGTTTTACAATGAAATTTAGTCATTTTCTTAATTAATAAATTAATCGGAAATGGATAAAAGATATATCGCAATTTCTCCAGGAACTGCATTCACTAGTTTACCTCCCTTGATAAAATATGAGTCACCGCTAGGAGACGATTTTTCTGAAGTAAACATTGTACTTTTTTCCACCTTTTTTAAATTAGATATTTTTTAAACTCATTTTTATCATGAATTCAACTTAAATGAATCACAGAAACTTTAAAAATATGAAAAAAAAAACAACAACTTTTTTCACTTAAAGCGCCAAAAACCCACGTGCTATATTCATTTCCGGTTGTAAACAACGAGAAACGAGTCAACAATTATACTTTCTAAATCCAACAAAGTTATCACTAGAGAAACTCGAATCAAAGGAAGTTTCACATAAAAGTCCTGATTTAGAAAACTTCGATATGGACGCTTAATTATAGCTTCTAGAAGAAAACCATTATGAAAAATAGGTTGTTTACACGTTGGAAACCCGACGTTGAATCGACGTCGGGTGTCGACGTTGAATCGACGTCGGGTGTCGACGTTGTTTCGACGTCGGGTGTCGACGTTGTTTCGACGTCGGGGTTTCGACGTTGTTTCTACGTCGGGTGTCGACGTTGTTTCGACGTCGGGGTTTCTACGTCTAAAAACTTACATTTTGAACCAAAACACAACGTCGAATCGACGCCCGTATCCGACGTCTTATCAACGTCGTTACGACGTCGAATGCCCACTGGGTGTTAATTGAATTAATTCTCATGAAAAATTAAGGTTTTTAATTAACTACCTCACGTTTACTTTTTTAACGTTGAAGTATACGTCAAGACCTGTCTAAATAATGTGTTAAAATGATCATTATATAAAGCTTAATGACATTATTACAAATTGCAAATTTGTTTCCTAATCTTGACTGACTTAGATAGTGTTAAACGTTAGAAATACAGAGCTGCCATTGCTACTCTGTTGTGAAATTCACAATTCATGTCGAATTAATGCCTTTTCCTCCTTACATCAAAGAAGGAGAAATGATAGCGGGCCGAAATCATACATAGGGATAGGGTAAAACATGTGTACTGACATTTTCTATCTGATCTAGTGCCACTGGTTTAATTCACGGAAATGAGGTAATATCTACATGAAGGCCGCAACTGACTTCAATTTTACTTCGAAATAATCATGAATCTATCATTTTTTCTCATGTTTTGTCAATATCTAAAGATAACTGTTTTATCAAATAAATGTAAGTGAAGAAAATATGTTACCGAGTGGTAATATTTTAAGATTTTTTTTATTCTTAATGTAAACTATTAGCGACGAATGTATTGAACATATTGTATCTACTACAACAGTGATTCCCGGATCTGACGAGTATATTTGACTCGCTTTAGAATTTTGCTCATAGAATTAAGGTCCGGGTTATCTCGAAACTAGAAGGATGTAAAAGTGTTGTAGGAGAACACTTGACAAGATCATTTTTCGCGAAATATAATTAAATACGCGTTTTGTGTAGTTTACGCGGAAGTAAGGTGTTTCTTTTAAAATCCATTTAAGATCAGATTAAACTTGTTCCCCGAATACACAGGAGTTTAATATATGAACGCTTCATTATTATAGATTCATTCATCAAAGTTCATTTAACATTAGTCGCAACCAAATAAGGAACATCCTTTGAAAATCATCGAACGTAGTACAATATTTGTAATTTTAAAAATCTACAATTACACCATTTTTACTTAAAAGAATCTACAAAAACAAAACAAAACTAACAATCACGATTTTCAGTATTCGTAAGAAAAGTACGTATTGTTTCTTCATAAAACCCTTCTTAATTTAAATGTATTTTGCGAGTGTGGAACTTCCACTTTTTTCTATTTTGTGGTATCTGGATTACCTGTAATTAATCATAGCTGTTTTCTTGATTAATAATCTGATCATGATAATGGAAAATGATCAATATCTGGTGAGAAGCAAGAGCATGCATGATCAAAATCATCTAAACTTAACCGATGAAATGTATAATTTCGGTATTTCCTGAACAATCTTTTAACAATCATGTTGTCAATTAATTGAAATGTTCATTTTATAAAACTAAAACAAAACATGTAATACTTTTAATACTTTGAATATGACATTTAGTTGTAATATCATGACATATATCAAACGAAAAATAGGCCATCGACATATTTGTTGTTGTTGTTGGCACCGACACAGTTATAGATCATTTGTAGACTTCAAGCTTAGACAGTGGAGGAAAATCCTAAGTGCCCCTCCGTCCGTGCATTATTCCATCACGAACGGGCATCTTGGTAGAAACACCAACCTTCCATGACCTTCTATAAGCCAGCTGGATGGCTTCCTCATATGAAGACTTCAATACCCCAAGAGGCCCGAGCCCTCATCGGTAAAGTGCAAGTGATTTTAAGTCAGCGACCATAACCACTCGGGCTCCGGAGGCCCCTAATAAGCTATCGAGGGTCTTCTAAGTAAGAAGATAGTCAGTGACATTTAAATAATTATAAAGCAGGTTGTAGGGGACATGACGTTTAAAGACGTATAACAACCTCTCATATAAGGACTTAATCAAACTATGTCTCTATGATCTATGCTATGCGTCTAAATGATCTTCTTACATATTTAGACTGGCGGTAATGCCTCTTTCGCTACAGATTATTTCCGCCACGAACATGTTTAGGATATAACATAAAATAAAATCTTGAAATTTTGATACAAGCATTAAATGAAACTATAACAAGCTTTTCACGAATTGTCAGTTCAAAACAATATTTCATTATGAACTCCGTTTCTTGAGTATTTCCGCATTTTCCGGTAATTTATGAAGTAAATTCAATTGCGAGCGAACTAATTTTAGATAAACGTCGTCAATTACAAACGTTAGACTACTAACTATAGCTTGACGAACAATTTATATGTCACTAAATAAATTATTTCTACAATAAAACATGTCTGACTCCAATAACTGACGTCCGTGTTTCAGCCGATGATAAGTTACAAGGAGCATCGTTTATTATATTTATCATAGATTAAAGAAGCTGAAAGAAAAAATAAATCGAAAGCATCTGTTTTGAACTATCTGAAATCTGTGAAACAATATTAAGCAAATTTAAAGGATCGTCAAGAGTTATCGATAGTTCGAGTCATCAAGGCTTTGGGTTAGTACACCTGGTTACTCGCAACTGAAATAAGTATTATTCTATGATAACAAATTCTTTATTTCTTAAAAGTATATTTGTAAACAACATGTATGCAATACTCAATACACAATCTATTTTTAGCACATGAAGGAAAACCATTTTTTGAATTATATACGCTGTGCCATGGTTGCTCATGAACTCTTTCAAATCACTGATAATAGTTTGTTTCCTGCTACAAGTTCACAAATAATACACAATATACTTCTTATTAAGAAGTTGTCTTTATATTGTAATAATTTACCAGACATTTGCTGCAGATAACAGTTATCTTTCATGAAAAGAAAAACAACACACACAGACAAATAGCTGCAGTGAACGAAGATCAAATCAGTAATGCAAACAGTAGAGTATATGATTAATTAAACGTACAGTCCGGTAAACACCTGTTAATCAGTATTATAAACGAAAGGCGACTTTCTCAGGAAAGTATCTAATACGGTTCTATTGATACATAAATCTAATACGTCTCTTGTCAACTAGAGGGAAAAATGTGAAATGCACTAAAAAACATTTGGCTAGACCATTTGTAAAGTTCGAGTTATCTAGGTTCGAATTTTCCGTGGTCAAACAATATACATTACATAGGGATTCGACGGTGCTTGACGAGTTTTTTTTATCTCTATGTGAATAGATAGTGGATGTTTCCATACAATGTCTCTTTGTTATTGAAACGAAAATAAAACCATAGCAAAAACGTTGATTTCGTACAAATAAGTTTACATGCAACATTTGATTTGTCTTTCAAGTAATTTGATGCGATATGGAAAGATTTTGAAAAAATATTTATGAAAATGTTAACTAAAAAAGATTAATACTAAAACTAAATAAAAAAATCCTAAATGATGATCTTTAAAGACTCTCGACGGATACGGACAAATTTCTATTTATTAAGTTTGCCGGGAAAGAATGACTTCCTGCAGTAACTCCGATTCATGCTTTGCAAAATGATAAAATA
Source organism: Mercenaria mercenaria (assembly GCF_021730395.1). Classification (NCBI taxonomy): domain Eukaryota; kingdom Metazoa; phylum Mollusca; class Bivalvia; order Venerida; family Veneridae; genus Mercenaria; species Mercenaria mercenaria. The sequence goes on along the minus strand of NC_069368.1, from coordinate 23,184,939 downwards.
CTTAAATGAATTTTGTATTAACTCTCATGAAAAAAAAAACACACTGTGAAAGTTAGGGCAACTTTCTATACAATTTAAATCAAAGGAATTTTGATTCAAACAATAAATGAAGAAGAGGAAGAACATTTTAAGCTTATATAGATCGGTAGTTGAACTGAAAACTGTCGTAACAAGTATCAAATAAAGAAGGAGTTATGGCAATTTTCTGAAAAGCATATATAAAAACCGTACCTTTACTGGTAATGAAATTACATATTTTTTAGCATGACTCACTTTACAAGAGTGAGATAGAAAAAAAGATATACTTATATGCATTAGAGGAAACCTACAAAGGTTTGAGAATATGAGGTCATAACACTGTGAAGTAATTGACATACTAAGTTGATAACGCTTGATCAGATAACTTGATTTCCTTGTTAGTTCACCTGAGCACGAAGTGCTCAAGGGTGTGCTTCTGTTGTCAGTCATTGTCCGGCATCCGTCGTCGTCCGTCAACACCTCACAGCCTTAACCACCAGTCCATTTATGATGAAACTTCACAGGGATGTTCCTTGCATGGTCCTCATTTAAAATTGTTCAAAGAATTGAATTCCATACAAAACCCTGAAGTGACAACCGAAAGAAAAACCACAGTAGCTAACCCGGGGGGGGGGGGGGTGAGGTCACATGTTTTATACAGATTTGAATAGGGAAAATTTTTGAATATCTTCTTGTGCAAAACCAGAGTAGCTATGCCTTTGATATTTTGTTTTGTAATATCATTTAGTGGTCCTCCACTAAGGTTTTTCAAATTACTCCCCTAGGGTCAAATATGGCCCCGCCCAGTTGTCACATGGTTTATACAGACTTGTATAGGAAAAACATTGAAAATCTTCTCGTTTGAAACCGCAAGACCTAACCTTTGATATTTTGATATGTAACATTGCCTTGTGGTCTTTTATGAAGATTGTTCAAAATGTTCTCCCAGGTGAAAAGAGGCCTTGCCCCTGGGGTCCCTAGTTGTACATAGACGTATATTGGAACATACTTTAAAAATCTTCTTGTCTGAAAGTTCAAGGTATATATATTTTATATTTTGTATGAATCATTGCCTAGTTGATCTCAAACAACAGTGTTCGAATTATGCACCTTGGTTGAAAAGAGGCCCAGCCCCATGGGTCTCTTGTTATGTGAGTTATATAGGAAAATTACTTTCAAAAATGCCTGTACTTGAATCTTTTTTAGATTAATGCATCTTCTGTTGTATTTAACTGAACTCTTTGAAAACTACTCTAAGCTATTCTACTCGCCTCTATTCCCCCACCCCACAAAAAAAGTTTTTATATGTTTAGCGTATGATATAGTTCCTTTGACACAAATATCACTCAAGTGAGCGATATAGGGCAAGCTTGTTTCACTTCTTGTTATATTATAATTTTATCAAAACACTTCAGAATTATATTATAAATTGCTATCTGATCAGCGCGTAGATAGAAACATCGTATGAAAATGTAGTTCAACAGTAAGTGAACAGGTCTTGCTTGGTACGAATAGAACTAGTACATAAATCCCTATATTTTATCAAGGAATAAAATACTGGCAGATGTTTGGGTGAGAATGATAAAATCATGATAAATTAGTACGCATCTCAACTTTTAAAGATGTAATATGAGAATATATCTATCATTTTTTCTTAATGAAGAAGAAACATACTCAATGAAATGATTTGAGCCGCGCCATGTGAAAACCAACATAGTGGCTTTGCGACCAGCATGGATCCAGACCAGCCTGCGCATCCGCGCAGTCTGGTCAGGATCCATGCTGTTCGCTTTTAATGCCTATTGGAATTGGAGAAACTGTTAGCGAACAGCATGGATCCTGACCAGACTGCGCGGATGCGCAGGCTGGTCTGGATCCATGCTGGTCGCAAAGCCACTATGTTGGTTTTCTCATGGCGCGGCTCATTTGTCTCAATATATTGCCCAAAAGAAGACTGCATAATGTAATATACCAGAAAAAAGTGCATTTTATAACTGCTGACCCGATATCGAAAATAAATTTTAAATGATAAATATTTAAGGTAAGCACAAAAGCAAACAATTAAAGGATATATTCTGTATTTATCAACAAAAGTAACACAATGTCTAAAGGGAAAGTCTGTTGTAATATAAAAAAACCCTGAGGTAATACTCCATAATTAGAAAAATAAACCTAACTAAATCAATAGTTTAAAATTAAATAAAAATTTATGCCAGTAAATGCACTTATAGAATTTTTTCTTACAGGAAATATACATGAAAACTTTCCATTGTTTTGTAATAACAATTTGTTAATTTCAATTTATGATTTGGATTCAGTAAGGTCAATCTTATCCGTTACGTATAGGCAGGTGTATTTTGAATCTTAGGAAACGTAAAAATTTTGAACATACAAACAAGCATATAATATAAATTATGTCTTGTATAAATTTTATATATCACAGTTATGTTATTATATTCATAATATGTGGAATTAAATGTCACTGCAATGATTGTAATGATAATACTTGATCTATAATTTAAATAGACAAACATTTATTTGACACAATGGAATGGCATGAATAAGAAACTGATGTTTATCACATTATTTTATTGTCAATATAGACGTTTGTTTTTAAAGGTGGTTAATATGTTTTTGGTTAACACTTAACCAACTGATCCTTTACATTTACTTGTGTTCACCGAGTTCTTAATGCACACCATATTTTCACTGGATTTTTTTAGTTCACCTGAGCCATAGGCTCTGGTGAGCTTTTGTGACCGCTCAATGTCCGTTGTCCGTCGTGAGTCAGTCGTCCGTCGTCCGTCCGTCAATAATTTCTAAAAAAATATTCTCCTTCAAAACCACTGGGCAGAATTACTCTAAACTTCATAGGAATGATCATTGGGTGGCCCCCTTTCAAAATTATTCAAAGAATTGAATTCCGTACAGAACTCTGGTTGCCATGGCAACTGAAATGAAAAATACTTCAAAAATTATCTGATCATATTTCCTAGACTGTTTAATTATAATTACCTGATGACCCAAAGTAGGGGTTATTTGACTGTGACCATGACCTACTGACCTACTTTCTTGTTTTTTTTTAATATACAGCCTTGAAATTTGGATAACATTCTACAGTTATGCACACCAATCTTAAAACTGACTTTCAGTGACTGTGAATGTGACCTACTGACCTACTTGCATCAGTTTGACATTTGAAACATGTGGCTCATATTACTCAGGTGAGCGATTCAAGATCATCTTGACCCTCTTGTTTAAACTTTATTTTCCTATCCTGCTTGCCTAACCAAGAAAGTGTTATTTTAGCAGAACATTTTTGCCGAAGGAATAAATTAAATTAAAAAAAAAGAAATTAGAAATGCAACTTTATAAAATTATTATAAAAAATTAATACCTCCCTTTCTCCATCCCGGTTGTGACATCAAGAAAGAAAGATCTGAAAATATTTGATATAGTTGCAATATTCATGTGATGCAAATTAATGTAAAAGTAGATATTCTATTGAAATCAAAAGAAATACTCCACATTTTAAATACTTTTATATCCAAGAGAGATAACTACAAAATATCATAAAAAGTAATAAAAAATACATTTCCTACAGGCATCTAACAATATGTAATGGCTCTTTTTGTTCCTTTAGCAATTCTCTTAAGAATAAATGAAAGCTGAAAAATGCTCAAAATACTGCTCAAATAAAATTGATCACCTTCGAGCCGTCATTATGGATGCTTCTACTTTCTGATAAATGATGTTCAGAAACCCCATCAAGTTAATACCATCATTCCATAGTAATGTATGCTCTAATATCGCATTCGATAATGGCGAGCTATTTGCCATTAAATTTGGATCGAGAATATCGTTTGTCCTGTTCCTTGTGACGTCACTTCATGAAGACTGAATAGCGATTTTGAGACTGACCATGCAAATGTAAATTTCTGTTTCAAAGTTATAGAGATTTTCCTTGTTTCGTCTTCGTTTTTCTTTAAACTGAGTGTACCGTTTATTCGCAGTTGTTTGACGTATAAATAGATTTTGATGAAATGTTTTGTATTAAAAGATCATGTTATTGTGTATTGAAAAATGAAATAAAAATACTAGGTCACCAGCTTTGTTTCAATTTAATTTGCCCCTAGATATGGTGCTGTTTTAAACATTTTTCAAAATTTCTGTAATCCTAAAATATATTTCAGTCAAGTACAATAATCGGCATAAATTTGATTATCTAAGCATTTTTATAACGGAAAACAATATATCTATTTGAAACATCCTCAGAGAAATCAAAAGAACATGAATTTGTAAAGAAAGACATACTTGTTCAGCAGACCCAATGGCTATTTTGCATATTTTTGTCAATTTTAAGTTGGTACTTTTGCTATTTTATCGAGTTTCACATAATAGAATTTAATCCAACTCTGCACATACCTTTGGTAATGTCTACCTAATCTTAAAATTGATAGATCACCATATTAGATTTCGCTTAAATCAAATTACATCGAGGTGGGGTGTGGCGGGCATTTATACAACACAGGTTGTTACGAAACACTACTGTGTTTGAGCAAATGACTTAGAGATATATCAAATTATCAAACGGCAGATTTCTTAATAAGCGGATTTTAAGGTGTTTCTGAAGCATTTTGATGTCGTAGAACGATGAAAGTTTACGCCTTTCTCCGAACAAAACCTATAGTTTATACGAATACGGATGTACGGTATGGGTACGGCACGGGATTAGAAACAGCTGTTATATGTCGGGTTGAAGCAAGTTGAACTAAATGTACTTTAAATGTATATATTTTGTAACCATGGTGATACTTACCCAAACATTTAGTCAGTATATTATACATATTTTACATGAAATGCATGCGAACATACAATAATTTGCGAATTTTGCCTTACGCGACATTAGATAACCACTTTCGGGCATGCGCAGAAAACCGCTCCAACTCTGTAGTGAGCTATATCGATCAGAAACACAATCAAATTGGCACGATGTTGGGGTAAATATTGACCCGTCCGGAAAAACTGTAGCGAGTGCCTTTAAATTAGGATAGGCGTTGACTGATATCATACCTGTATTAGTTGTTGTAGAAAGAAAATCATCAATAATAAGTTAAAATATTAATAAATCAAATCCTTACAAAAACGTTCGAGGATTAGTTAATCTACGCACTAAGTAGAGACCGTACCATAGCTCTTCGCATTCTTCGATTTTTCAAAAAAAGTGTTTTTTACAAGATCACCGGTTACGATTAAAAATGTAAACAACGGACTCTGTCTATAAATTATTTGAATGAATGAATAATCGTCGATCTTAGTCATAATACTGATTGACAGTGAATGCTAATGACTCCATGTGTTGCAGAAAGGTATTTAGTTTGTAACTGTAATTTCCTATCAGTTGATATCCTCTCGAAACTGGTAAAGTAATTGCTTATATTTGGACAAAGCCCACTGTCTTTGCCAATTCGCCAGCTGCTAAAAAGGCAAATATATAAGATTTAGTGTAAGTTATATTTCAGTGGTACTACCAGTTAGTAAGTTCATACACTACAAAACACGTCAGAGAAATTCGGGCAGTTTTTACCGATTAAAACGTTTGCAGCATTAGATTATATTTTTTCTTTTTACGAAAATTGCCGTTAGGTAACAAAGCGAATACGCCATAAACCGGAGTAGGCCGATTATGTGTTATTGTCACAAGTTCACGTAATGTAATCGGTGCACTTAAACTGCCTAGCTATAGCTACTGCCGTTATAGAGAAGTGGTAGAGTGTCTGCCTTAGGTGTGAGAGGTCCTGGGTTCGAGTCCCAGTTAGAGCTTAACAATTTTCATTCTGCTACAGCATCTTTTTGCTGTTAAAGGACTTTTCCAATTGTTCTATATTTTTAGCACACAGTATCATGGATCATTATTTAGAAATCCAGATCACAGTTGAATGTTAAATCAAATGCACCCAAGTAGAACATATTCGCTATATTAAGTCCCTTTGATGTTTCTGCTCTCCAGGTCCAAGAAGAGTTACATTTCCTTGATCACAAAATTTTCTTTTACATGAAAATATTAAATGCTCATAACTCTATGCTTCTGCTTAAAATATTGTTAATATATCTATTTTTGAGAAATATATGTACATTTGTCTTCTTTTCAAAGCTTTTTAACTTCATACCTATGATTTGAAAAACTTAGGTACTATCTCTACACTAAGTGCTTAGATAAATCTGCATCTTGTTTCAATCCCCTTGTTAATACCACTACATTGTATAACAAAATATGCCGGTCCATCATTTTAGGGAAACCTATTTAATTTTCTTACAAAAGAAATGTAAAACTAAACCAGACATACAATGGCAAAAGATCATAACACTTATTGAGAGAGGCAGAACATTATCTTTAACCCTAAATATTCTGTTATGTTCTAAATTTACTAAGAATAATTGAGATACCTGTTCAATCAGAAGAACAATATATGTACAAAGTTAAAATTGCTAAGTTATTTAGATTTGCTATGAGGCAAATAATACTTTTATACTTACAGTCATTGTGACAGGCTCATATTAAAAATAACATAAAAAAACGATTGATAAAGTAGGTATCACTATTTAGCAAAGCTTTTATATGGATACAAAACTTAAAACAAAACGAACAAAAATCAGTATGTCTTCCGTTTTAAAAGACTTTAGATTATATTATTATTGTGTGCTAAAACAATGTGTTCTGATGTTGTTACAATATAATGTTTGTCTTTTATACTGCTGATAAGAGAAATACCGAAATAAGTGTTTCGGAGAGAATGAATTTTCTTTCCGCAGCAGTAAGCCAAATGGCCCTTTATATCAGGTAGGAAAACTTGTGCGGTTGAAAGTATGCTTTCGTCCTAAATTTTCGGATTTAGAAGTGTCCGTTCTCATGTATTTTTTAGGAATAAGGGATATTTTTATATATTTTGTCATGTTTATTATCCATATCACACTGGATAACCGGCTATCCTGACGCCCGCTGGACAAAAAAAAAAAAACGCTTGAAAAGTAACCTAGCTGTAAATCTGTAGGTAAAGTTTTTCATTTATTTCTATAGAAACGAAGACAGTTCTTGCAAATAAACTGAACAGTTTTGTCAAGGAATGGACATGACTTACATTTACAATTGCTAGACCGAAAACGATCGTTATGTTTCAGAAATTCCCTAACAATTTCTTCAGTTTGAAAAAATGAGCAAAAATCCGAAGTTTTGCGCAAATTGTTTTGTTTATGAACATCCTTTGAAAATTGTTATCATCTGGTGTAACAGATGTGTCTGTTCGGAACACAGGTGGGTTACATTTCCAGGGTTTTATTTTTGTCCAGCAGGCGTCAGGATAGCCGGTTATCCAGTGTGCATAATATGATAACTTAAAACTTGCATATCATGGAAAATATCTGGTACATGCTCATTTCTGTTGTAATTGGTTATTATAATTTTAGCTCCTGAAATGAACTTTATGGCATTTACAAAGCTATAAAAGCACGGAAGTATTTTTTATAAGCATGACACTTTTTACAATGAATGTTTTAAGATAAAACTTAAAGATAAATTGCCGGCAAGAATTAAAAGCGACTCATTTTAAAAAATTGTCAGTTCTCAATTTCCGACGGACGAAAGCTAATGAATGTTCAAAACAAAATCATGCTGTAGAATATTTTTAGTGATTCATAACTTTTTTCAATACAACACAGAGACAGCTGCTATGGATTACCTCTATATTTCTTAGACACTGTTTATACTGGTAATTATTATAGAAAAAAAGAAAAAAAGCTATTTCATAAAATGTAAACGAAAAAGGCACAAGTTATAATACAATCTATTCTTTATTCCTTAATAAGTATACAATGTGTAAAGATAAAGTCTGTTTGTTGTAAATGCTTATTCCTTGTAATATGAAATCCCTGAGGTAACACGTCGTTACACTTCATAATGATGAAATGTACCTTATACAAGTCTAAAATAATTTAGTATGATAAAATAGAAGTTTTAGTGGTAACAAATGAATTGAAAGACATTTCTTGCTGCAAATATACATGGAGACATAACTTCATATCTCAATTTGATAAATACCTTAAATGTAAATATATCACTTTTTGATTTGGATTCAATAAGTCAATCCCGTCCTTCTTTTATAACTTTGTTAAGAGAGGCACGTGTATTATGATAAAACATTCTTAGTATGCTGTGCACATGATAAAAAGTTTCTTGACTATATGTGAACAATGTTATAATATGAGTAGTTTGAAAATCTTATGGGCAGATTGGTGTTTACGTTAAGAGACATGAAACTGTATAACGATATGAAATAGTAATTTAAGAATATGCATAACGTGTAAACAAACAAACAAGCATATACAATAAAATATGTTTAATATAAATTAATTTATTACAATTAAAGGCATATAATGCCTTTGTTTAAAATATGGCTGCCACTTTTTCAGTTATCAACAAAAATATATTAATTTCGTGTTAAATCCTATTTCCCATAATTGTTTTCTCTAATATTTGTCAAAGCTTTGAATATTGAACAAAGTAGAAAGTTTTATTGAATTTTTTGTTTTTGATTACCTCCATTTATGACTCTAACTGTAAAAGTTTATGTATTAAAAGTAGCGCTTTTCTAATCGTATAATTATACGTAACATCTATTTGGAGGCTGTTTCATTTTTTTAACATAAAATTTAAAGCCTTATGGAACTTTAAAGCCGCATGCCTCCAGATCGTTCGACAACAAAAAAAATTTTTTTTAGATATCTTGAAATAAATGCTATATTTCTTAAGAAGGTTTAAAAACTTAATTACTGACAAACTTTATGTTACGGAAACACATGAGAATTTGCTGCTTTTACTACTTTTTACGTAGAAAATCGAAAAGCGTTTGTCACGCTTTTACTGCAGGCAAACTGTCTCGATTATAAATATCTATATTTTGAATTTATTATTCACTACTTCAGCTATAGCGCTATTGGTTACGACGACGGAAACATGTCTTTATTGCCGCAGCGGTCCGGGCTTCGATTCCCGACGCGGTTATCTTTTTTTCTTGATTTGGAACTTTTAAAATATTTTAGAAACAAAACTTCATATTCTAATGTTCATAATATGACAGAACTTCAATTTGAAAGAAAGATTATTTATTAGCCAAATCTGGAGGCGTGCTGCTTTAAGGTATTTTTGATTATGAATAAGAGTATATAACTATCTGAAACACAACCACATCGTTTCAACAATGATTATAACGTTCAGTTATATCTGAGAAAACCAAACTTGCTATGTTTGCAATATTGAGTTAATTTTCAAATGATATGTGAGATTGATTGCCATTGGAATGATCATTATGGAAATAAAAGAGTCACTGGGATGATTTTTATGGAAATAATAGAGTCACTGGAATGATTATTATTGAAATAATATTATTATGGAAATAATAGAGTTAATAGTCAGGTATATATTTGACTCAATAGAATGGCATAAACTAAGAAACTGGTATATTTATCACATCATTTCATTGTCAGTAAAGAGCGAATTTAAGCTAGCTTTTTTCATCGTGGATTCTTCTAAATTCTGATAAATGGTATTCAGAAACTTCACCAAGTTAATACCATCTTGCATCGTAATGTACGCTCTAAATATCGCATTCGTTAACGGAGAGCTATTTGCCATAAAAATTGGATTGAGAATATACTTTGTCTCGTTGCTGGCGACGTCAATTCCGGAAGACAGAAGAGCGATTTTCAGACTACACATACAGCTGTTAAGTTTCGTTTCAAAGTTATCTAGCATTTCCCAGGTTTCTTCTTCGCTTTTCTTTTCAGCGAGTGGGCCATCTTTTAGTATTTGTTTGATGTATAAACTATATTCAGACAGTAAACGGAAGTGGGATTTTAATGTTTCATTCGGCTGAAAGAAATAAATACATTGATTAAATTTAGAATTATAGCAGTAATACATTAAACATCGAAGAAAATATTTCATCATTTAAATTGTTCTTCCAAGACACTTCCTGTTGAAGGAATACTGTTTTAAACAAGGGTTATGTATATCCGACCTTAAATGTCAGAACAATACTGGTTTTATTCTTTAAATTCATCATTTATGAACATAACTACCGCAATTTTTGTTGCGACTAATTGACTGTCAAATTTGATATAACTTCCAATTACCCACACTAGAATAACCTTACCCTTTAAAGTTCGGTCGTCATAAGGTTAGGTTACACTGCAAGTTTTTGAATTTAAATAAGCTATTGCTGATTATTTTCATTCTTTACCTTGTTTATAGCTGCTTTAACTACTGCTTCTGTCACGGTTACATTCTCGTTTGTCCAGTTCATGGCATCCAACTGTTGTGACCAATTATCCGAAATTTGATAGCGTTCCCTCAGCTGAAAACATAAATGTAACAACAATGTTGTCAAATAAGAAAGAAACAATTAGGCAAATATTTTAAGAAGGAAATTCCAACTTTTTCGAAAAATACTTTTATTCCACTTTGTGTAACATGAAAAATCTTACTTCAGGATTTTTCTAAGATAAACGCATACCTGATATAAAACGATACTACTCAAACTTTAATAATTAATAATTATCTTAAATACAGTGATGTTTTAATTATTGCAATTTGCGTCTGGAATTTAATACTATCAAGGTTTAAGGTTTAAGTAAAACTTGCGGCTGAGAACAAGATAATGCTTTTAGTTACATTTGAAATGTACGTACAAAGTCCTTTAGCAATTCGGCATCGTGTTTCAATCCAGCTGTTCTCGTTTTTATGTCTGAAATGCTCTCAATAAATGGTCTTAATACTGCTGGCTCTTCTCCATTATTTGTAAAGCAAGGGTTGAATAACCCTTTCGTTGTTTCCCGGTTTTCCAGTTCTACATGGAAAGGCGAGACAAGACACACTGTTGACAGTAGTAGAAGTACCTGTCTTGAAATAACCCCTGAAATATGGAAGTACATAAAGTTTCATTGCTGAATACGTTAGACAAAATATTTGTTGCCTCATCACGAAACTATTGCATCAGCTTCTATTTTAGACAATGTTTCAGCTACTCTAACCTGTTATTGTTTTTTCTTTTACAGATCACGGTTGTTATTTTTTTACACATATGGTCGTAAAACATATCTAAGGTTTATTGACATTTTGAAAACAATCTGATAGATAAACGTGTAAAAGTTACATTACATTTGTACGTACTTATAACAGTTCCAGTCATTGTCACAGGCTAAGATTGTATACTGAATCTATAAAGCTAGTGTATAATGCAAATGTTTGAAAATACGTTTTCTTTCGATATATTGTGCTGCAATGATTAATTTCAATAAAGTAACTACCTAATATACTATAGAATCTGAAATTCCTTCGGATATTCTAAACTATCTTTATAACAAACTAAGGAAATTATGACGAAATTCAGTTTTAATTGCATTTTTCCGAAAGGGATAATGACACTTTGACAACCCTTATTGTATGATTACTAAGTACTTGAAATCCTTAAACATTTTGTTCTTAAGATTTATGACACTGTTTTGAGTTGTGTTTTGTAAAACGCACACGGTCACCGTTAAAAGGTTATGTTTTTCAAGGATTAACATGACCTTTCAGTATACATTTATCTCTTTCACTAAATGTGATTCATACTCCACCAAAATCTTTGTTAGAAAACTTTTTAAGGTAATATTGGTAGTAAATAACACTCACTACTACTCACTGCACCTTTTAGGTAGCAACCTTGTTGATAATGTTATCTGTATTTAAGACAGAAGTACAGTTCTTGTGCTATAAAAATTGTTGAAAAGAAGTTGAAGTAATTTAAATTGAATATGTGGACAAGAAAAGGATTATATTATTAACAGACATATACACATCTGTCACAACACCAGCTATAGTTATAAAGAGTAGATTAATTTCAGCATTTAAATATTCTATCCAAGAGCAAATTTATTTTGAATTTGTGGATAATAAAAGGGTGATAAAGACATTTGCACATTTGTCACAACAAAAGTATATGATTATAATAAGAATATTATTTTCAGCATTTTAATATAAATATTAACCAAGGTATACCACTGAATTTGTCTTGAATGCGTGGGTTATATAACGACTATAAAAGACAATTTGTCACAATAGCAGGTATATACCAGATATAAAATATCATGAGTGAATTAATTTTAATATTTGGTTCAAACGTGTGCTACTAAAAGTATAGTACAATTATATAATGAATATAAAAGACATTTTCACATTTGTCACAACACCAGATACGTGATACATATAAATGGAATTAATTTGTAGTATCTTAAAGGATTTGTTCTGTATTTTGAAATTTAAGTATACATACTTTATAAATAATTACCTTTCACACTCGCGATGTTCTAACAATGACTATAAATCGTGCAGATGTACCTGGTTGCATCACAGATGCAACGGTAGCCTAATAGATTCATTTGTTTTAGGATTCGCATATAATTATAACTATATAACTCTAAGTGTGAGGTTTTCCATGCAAATATAACCAATTTATTATAAATGTTTTCCTTGTAAACTTCTAGCATCTTTATTAGAACCTCTCTGCATTGCTTCGTCTTTTATCAAACGATCCGTCTTCACAAAGAGAAATATGTTTTGTGTTTGTTCAATATAAAAGCATTTCAAATATATTCAATGAATATGCGTACAGCCTAGACCGACCAAGTGCCCCCGCCCCACAAACACCACTGGAAAAAATCTCTCTGTCTTAAACGGCCGTGTTTCATCTCACCAAACGCAGTTTTCTATGATCTGCTTTGCCCCATTGTTGTGAAATTCACAATTCATGTCCTATAATTGTTTTTCCTCCTTACGTCAAAGAAGGAGAAATGATAGCGGTACGACACCATACTTAGGGATAGGGTATAGAATATATACTGACATTTTCTATCTGATCTAGTGCCACCGGTTTAATTCACAGAAATAAGGTAATATCTACATAAAGGCTGCAACCGACTTCAATCTCATTTCGAAATAATCACGAATCTACCATTATTCTCACATTTTGTCAGTATCTGAAGATAACTGTTTTATCAATTATAAGTAAGTGGCATTGTGAAGAAAAGCTGCTACCGAGTGGTAACATTTTAAGAAATGTAGAAAGACTTTATTCAGTGACATATAAATTGTTTATCAAGCTATAATTAATTGTATAACGTTTGTAATTGACGTATCTAAAATTAGTTCGCTCGTAATTGAATGAATTCCATACATTACCGGTGAAGGCGGAAATACTCAAGAAGCGGAGTTTATAATGAGATATTGTTTTGAACTGACTTTTAGTGAAAAACTTGTTATAGTTTCACTTCATGCTAGTATTAAAATTTCTATTTTGTATCTTATGTTATGTCCTAAGCAGGTTCATGGCGTAATTAAGCTGTGGAGGCATTACCATCGACCTAAATCTGTATGATCATTTAGACGCATAGAATAGATCATACCAGACACAGTTTGATTAAGTCCTTTCATGAAAGGTTGTTACACGTCCTTAAACATCAAGTCCCCCACAACCTGCTTTTTAAGTAAGCATGTAAAAGCATGTAAAAGTTCAAGCTACCCTCAGTAGCTTATCATAGGCCTCTGTGATCGAGTGGTTAAGGTCGCTTACTTCAAATCACTTACACTTCACCGATATGGGTTCGAGCCTCCCTCGGGGCGTTGAATTCTTCATGTGAGGAAGCCATCCAGCTCACTTATGGATGGTCATAGAAGGTCGGTGTTTCTACCAAGGTGCCCGTTCGTGATGGAATAACGCACGGAGGGGCACCTAGAATTTTCCTCCACCGTCAAAGCAGGAAGTCTCCATATGACCTATAACTGTCGGTGCCAACGACAACAAAAAGTCGGTGGCTTATCTTTACTCTCATATAAGTCTTAATACTACAACTAACTTTCATATCCAAATTATTAAAAGTATTACATTATTTGAGAAATAAATATTTCAATTAATGTCAATTTTATGCTTGTTAAAAATTGTTGAGGAATAACCGAAACGATACATTTCATCAGTTACATTTAGATTATTTTTGACTGCAAAATGTTTATGCAGGCTCTTGTCTCTCACTCACCAGATATTGATCGTTTTCAATTAATATGATCAGATTGTTCATTTATCAAGAAAACAACTACGAGTAATCAAAGTCTTCCAGGTACTACAAAATAGAAAAAGTGGAAGTTCAACAATTGCAAAATACATTTGATATATGAAGGTTTCGTGGAAGAAACAATACGTACTTTTCTTACGAACACTTAACAATTTAACTTAAAATTTTTCTGTTCCACTTAACAGTCGTTACAAATCTAATGTAAGATCAAACAAGTACTTTGTTTAAAATGGAACGTTTGATGGAAGTGTCAGAAGAGTTGAAGTCATATAATTTCTTTGTAAATCAGTGTTTTTATATATGACGTTATGTCAATATGATTATTTTATTAGTAGCTTTATCTTGGATGGCATCTATCAGGACCAATCACTTGATGTGCCCGAGCCCCGAACTTGTAACTTGTCTGCTTCAGTCCATAACTTTCAAATAATTGGTTTATTTTGAAAAGATATTCCATATTTGGTTGCAACTTATGTTGAATGAATTTTGATGAATAATTATATAATAATGAAACTTTTTCATATATTAAACTCCTAAGCTTTCAGAAAACGAGCTTAATCTGATCTTAAATGGATTTTAAAATAAATATTGATAAACACAAAAGACCACATTTTCAATGTATTTGTGTGTATGCATAGTATTTTTTCTCAAAACTGCATTTTAGTATTCTAACGATTACTAATTTCTAGTAGTTAGAGATACAGTTGAACATATTTTACAGTTTAAATGTGTAATTTGCCCTGACAGTGTAGCAGATTACAGTAGAAAATGACAAAACATGGCAAAAGTAGGCTACAGTTACGATAATTGATTGAAAATTATGTTGTGACAGCTATTTTTGCCAAAATTTGACGAGTTGTCACATGTTACTGAAATTGCCATAAAACCTTAGAAATTGTGTTTAGGTTGTTTGTACATTTCAAATGAAACTGGCACAGTCTTAAACGTTGATATTATAGGCATACATACACTTAATAGGAAAATGGTCAAAAACCGTAGTCGTATAATGACGGATTCACATAGTCTTCATTTTTGACTCTTTAGAGCTATTTTCCTTATCTTCTTTGCCGTATTTACTGAAATCAAATGATAGATCTATGCTTGACATGTAGGTAGCATTTTCATAATAAAATAATAACACTACAGAATGTGTCATGTTGACTTAGATCATACACTACCACTATAGTTTGGGATCTCATTGTTTAGCTAATTTTGCAGTTTGTGTGTTTGACTGAAAATAATTTTTCGCATCAAGCATGAACCCTGCTTTTCTTTTTCATTTTATTCAGTTTTGACAATATTCTGCAAGAAAATATAACTTACAGACATTTAAAATAGGTCTTGATGTGCGCTGCAGGCATTGAGAATATGTGAATGTTATAAACAATAAAAAAAAGAACAGCTATTAAGTGTGTCATAACCTTAAAAAACATTAATTGAATACATTTTACTAAAGTATGATTCGCAATAGCATAGAAATCTATGTCATAACAACACTTCCACATAGCATATGTAAATATCAGGATACGAGTTATATGACACAGGAAAATGCTTACGTCTTTAGTATCTTGAACAATGTAATGTGTCCAATCACTATGGTGACTGTGCTATGTTAAAACATAGATCTGGTGAGACCATATACAGTACCTTATAAATACTTTTTTCTTTGGCTACCTCGCCTAAATGATTCATGACTGTAATGATCTCAGGGATCAGGCGAATCACTCAATGTTTCAAACTAACAACCTTAAAGTAATGATAATCAGCTCAAACTCCTATAGGCTGGGAATACTGTGTTTAACTTTTTTGCTGAAGTTCCTGTCCGCCAATGTCTTTGAATCGACAACATACGAGTGTCCTTTCGCATAGATGTTCAGCCGGTGTTCTCTTATATGAACTCAGTATGACTGCCCTAAATCCTGGATGCTCAGCGCTTATATGCTATAAAATATAGCATTAAAATGACCCCAATGCCTTGGCTGTACTTCACCGATAACGTTGAACCTCGTTCTCTTACTGACTCGGACGATTAACAAAACAAACGTCTCTGTCTCAGATTTCCGATGCTCAACCTGTATTTTCTATCGTCTATCCAGTAAAGGTTTAATTTCTATGCGCTGGCCTTAACGCTCGAAACCTAGTTACAATACTGCAACTCTTCTTTAGTCGCAAACGTCTTTTGTATATAATTTATCTGCCCTGACAGTGTAGCTGCAACAGCTCTTTTTTCAAGGTACTGGGATAAATTATAAGTTGAATCATTGATGTGTGGAAACAGAATGACTTCATTGTAATTCATCCACTCATCTATACCTTAGCAGAGGTGTGCTTTGACTGGTGCTATTTATGGAACTTGTTTCTGATTGGCCGAAATTCGAACATACTTTACATTGAATACACGAATACAAGATCTAACAAATAGTTGGTTCTCTTTTACTATATGACTGTATATAACATAATGTGCGATGCTGAGATCCAGCTATGACTGACTGTTATTAACCCAAGTCGTCCATAAGGTTATAGTACATTGAATAGCTGTTCGTCTTTAACTATATAAAATTAACATATTTTCAATGGCTGCAGCACACATCAGGACCAATTTAGAATGTCTGTAACTTACAATTTATTGAAGAATGTTATCAGTGCTGAATAAAAATCAATAGAAAAGCGGGGGTTATGTTAGATGCAAGAAAAATATTTTCAGTCAAACACACAAATTGCAAAAATAGCTGTAAATGAGACCCCTGATTGTAGTGGTGGTGTATGATATAAGTTTCCATGGCAAATTCTGTCATGTTATTATTTCATTGTGAAAATGCTATGTACATGTCAAGCATAGATCTTTCATGGTTTTTCAGAAATATGATTGCAAAATAAAAGGAAAATAGCTCTACAGAGCAAAACAAAAAGGAAGAAAAAGGCTGAGGAGTATTTGTATCTACCATATTTTTCGTGTCATTTTCCTATTTAATGAAAAAGACAAGAACGGTCAGTGAACAGCACGCTCGACTATTCTCAGTGCTTGATAGTATAATATAAGTTATGAGTAAAACTTAAACATTACAATAAGCATATTCTTAGTCGAAAAGGGGCTTAGTCGAAACTGAGTCAAAATGCTTGATACAATTGCCTCCTCCGTTTTACAGAATAGGATCATGATTGTAAACAAGTAGGCAACATATCAACGCAATATCTCAATGGACTTTGAAAATATTTGGGATGGTACGCAAACTTTAACATTACAATAAGCATATTCTAAGTCGAAAAGGGGCCATAATTCAGTCAAAATGCTTGATAGAGTTGCCTCCTTGACTGGGGTAATGGTGGTAAACAAGTATGCAAAATATCAAAGCAATATCTCAATGGACTTTGAAAATATTTGGGATGGTACGCAAACGTTAACATTTGTGTGATGCTCACACTCACGTTCACGCGGAAGCCTGGGCGAGTAGGACAGCTCCCATATTCTTCGAATAGTCGAGCTAAAAAATAACTGAAAACAATTTTTAATGTAATTCTGCGAAAATTATCTTACTAAGAAAGAAAAATACCCATACTCGTATATTTTGTTAATAAATAATGTATTGCTGCTTTACGACAATTTCTACTGCCGAGTGTCTCTGTACTTCACTATTGCCCCGTATTCAATCTGCTGGCAGACTATTTTCCTTCGTAGGTAAACTGCATACTGTAACTAACAATAACCAGCTTATTATATGTAAAAGCAATGATATGAGACAATTTGACATACAGTCGATGACAATTCTGGTTTAAATTTCGTTTTTATGGTGGCCATATTGGATTTAGGACGCCATTTTGTTTTCTTCTAAATTTCTAATTAGTTTACATTTTGCACAATACAGTAATTTAATGTTGTGCCAAAGTTGGACCTCGTTAGATGCATAAATCTGTTGTTATGAGCCGATTCCAGAAATCCGCAGTTTCATTAATATTTTAAACATTTTAAATTATTGCTAAAAATAGAAAAGAATTATTGAACGACTTCTCATGAACCGCTTTACAGATCTTTATCAAACTTGGTTTGTAGCATCATAGTAAGATATTATTCCAGATTTGTTCAATTTAGGACATTTGGCACCTTTTACGGTCCATCAGAGCTAAAAATAGAAATAAAAGAATAAAAGACTTCTTATAAACTGCTTGATTAATCATTATGAAACTTGGTTGATAACAGCATTATAAGGTGTTCTCCCTGGGTCATTTAATGGGTGCACGTTGTTCAGATGGAGACACTTGGCCCCTTCAAAGGAATACTTCAGCAAAATATAGAAATACATGTATCTTTTAATGACTTTTTCCTCTTGATCTTCATTGCATTTTGCCCTAAGCATCCTTTTAAGGACAAAGAATTTTTTTTTGAATAAACAGGCAGGCCAGTGTACAAATATTGTTTTAATTCATTACACATACAATTGTACATTTATAAGAAATTTTATACTTCCTCTTAAACAGTAAGAAAATTTTCCTAATTCTACAGTAGACAATGGAATTAATAAAACAAACTCCAGGTAGGCAGTACCTATTTCAAACATATGGCTAATTAATTGCATCGGAGTGATCAGTCTGAAGAAGAATAATGAAAGTACCGTTTCCTAACAAGTTGGTTGAGCTGGAAAGAAAAGATTGTGGATAAAATATATCAAAAAAAAAATGGAGACAGATTTTAATATAGGCCTAGGTGACAAGCTATCTATTATTTCATGCAAGGCATACACTGTTTTTAACCTCTTGGCATGAAAAGTCATGCATAGTTTCTATAGTGGTCAGTACTTTAAAAAGAAAATTATGTAAAGATCAAACAAAGACATGCACTGCACACAGTGTGACATTCCTTTGTAAACAAACAGACGAAACTGTCGAGACCGTGTACGAAAAATGCGTAATCGATCGGAAAATGCCGATTGTCGTTACAAGTCCATAACCTTCATTTGTTTAAATCTAATTTATTCTCGTAACAATAAGCGACGACTCTCGTTTATTATTTCAAACAATGAAGTAAACGTCAAGACCTCTCTATACACTTTGTTAATTTAAAGTGATGATTATGATACGATTATTGACATTATTACATATTGCAAAGTTTCGAGAAAAAAGTGCATATGGCTTTTGTTTCAATTAATTCATATTTTGAATATCTTCTAAGGTTAAAAGGGAATATTTGCCTTTGTTACAAAACTACACTTCAGTCTCAACAGTACTACTTTAAATCAAGGATGGGCAAGTTTGATGAGCCAGATCTATAATTATTTCATTCAGACAGATTTTAAGTTCATCCAAATTCTTTTGAAACGTTGACGAATACAGAAACTAAGCGGAGTGTCTCTGCGATATTGAGTCAGGTGTACGATGCCATTCCAATATTAACTGGTTACATTTGATATGTATTCATTGACATAATGTACATTTTCTTTTTTTCAGTAGTTTTGTCTTTTTCTCCACGTTTCTTTGCTGAAGTATTCCAAACCAGTCAGTCATGACAGATGATTTTGAAAATCTGGACAGTGATTATAAACATTGAAGTGTAGTTAAAATGGTCATCGTTTATGGCAGTTGTGTTCTAGTCTTGACATACTTGGATAGTGTTAATATTTAGAAATACAGAGATGTCTTTGCTGCACTGTTGTGAAATTCACAATTCATATCTAAAAATACTTGTTCCTTTTCACATCAAAGAAGGAGAAGTGATAATTGGCCGACACCATACATATAGAGATAGGGTATGACATGAATACTGACATTTTCTATCTTATTTAGTGTCACTGGTTCAATCCACGGAAATGAGGTAATATCTATATGAAGGCCGCAACTGACTTCAATTTCACTTCGAAATATTCATGACTCTATCATCTTTCTCATATTTTGTCAAAATCTGACCTTTTCATCAAATATGAGTAAGGTACACTGTAAAGAAAAGCTGCTACCGAGTGGTAACATTTTAAAAATGTATAAAGGATTCATTAAATGACATTTATATTTTTCGTCAAGCTATAGGCAATTGTCACGTTTGTAACTGACGTATCTAAAAATAGTTCGCTCGCAATTGAATGAATTTCATTAATTACCGGCAAAGGCGGAAGTACTGAAGAAGGGGAGTTCATAATTAAATATTGTTTTGACCTGACTTTTAGGGAAAAGCTTCCTATAGTTTCACTTCATGCTGATTTCAAAATTTTGGTTTTGTATTTGATGTTATATCCTTAGCAAGTTCACTGCGTACTTAGGCTGTAGGGAATGAGACATTACCACCATCCTTGATATGTAAGAAAATCAAATAGACGCATAGCGTAGATCATACCAGACATAGTATGATAAAAGTCTTTTCAAGCTGCGCTTTATGTAAGCATGTAACGGATTTAACTGTCACGGTTCGCTGATTTTCTGCTTACTTAGAAGAGTTTAAACTACGATCGATAGCTTATTAGGGGCCTCCTTGACCGAGTGGCTAAGGGCGCTGACTTCATGTTACTTGCCCTTCACCGATGTGGGATGGAGCCTCTCTCGGTGGTTTTTATAACATTGTAAATCTACATGCATGCTCTTGCCTCTCACCAGATATTGATCAGTTTCAATTAACATGATTGTTAACGATTAATTACAGGCCATCTAGTTACCACTAAAAAGAAAAAGTGGAAGTTCTTCTATCGCAAAATATATTTGATTGATGAAGGTTTCGTGGAAGAAACAGTACATTACGTTTTGTTGTGGTGTTTAGTTTCTTTTCGTGCAGATAGTGTAATTGTAAAACTTTAAATTTATATTCGTACCTAGACTTGGGTTTACTGTTTACCATAGATACCGCAGTATAAAAGATGCAATCTTACATTTCCGTCAATATAAATTAACATTTTTCTATTCCACTCGTTACCAATCTAAAAAAGGAAATAATGCAAAAGTGAATTAGACACTAAGGTTAAAGAGTGTCATACTTGAGTTACAACAGTTGCAACATTCATTCATTGTTAGTTTTACTTTAAACCTGTTTGTCAGTCAAAATTATATCGAAAGGACTTGGTTGTCTAACGTCTGTTACGCGATGAAACTTCTATAAGCTATTTCGTTAATATTATTCATAAATACTTACTTTTAAATTACAGGCAGATGATAAAGTCGCAATTTATTGTAAAGGAACAAAACCAGCTCGAACAAAAACAAATGCAAAAAGTCAAGAAAGTGCGCTTTTGAGATATGTTTTGCTTATTTTAATTACTGAATTTGAAATAAGAACAGACAAAAATACATCATAGACAACGCGTATATTGAAGTTAAGGTAACCCTAAGAAACATCCTTTGACTCAGCGTTCACTCGGCTCTCCTGGTTGAAAATATAGAATGAGTGATCGGCAAATAATACGAAAGCTATAATATATTTTGAAATGCACTCGTCACAACCAAACAAAATAAGGCTATTGAAAGTCGGTTGTGAATGTAAGCTCAACCATGTACTTTGATTAAAATTGAACGTTTTATGGAAGTGTCCAAAGTGTCCAAAAATCAAACTACTGTTATATTGGCCACTCTGTTCTATCGAACATCGAACAGATTCTCCAAGGTTTATGGAAGTTATAATAGAAACGGTTTTTAAATTACTGTGCCAGGTCTTGAATATTAGTAAATGGAAGTAGTCCGGAAGCATGCAAAATTTACAGGAATACGGAATTTGTTTTCTGCTTGTTCGTATTAACCTAATTAAGTATACAAATTTATACAGGCATATAATATTTAACTTGTCTGCTTAAGTCTATAACAAATAATTCGCTGAATTTCAGCAGATGTTCTTCATCTTGCTGCACCATATGTTGAATGAATTTTGATTAAATAGTATATATAATAATATTGAGACGTTTTTCATATAGTAAACTCCTAAGTTTTCAGAGAAGGAGTTTAATCTGATATTAAATGGATTTTTAAAAACAAAATCACATTATTCCGAGTTAACTACACAAAAAAAAAAAAACAAGGAAGAATATCCAACAGGGAAAGCCACGTTCAAAAAACGCAGCCTCCCCAAAGACACACACGAACAACTCCTGCACACCATACACAAACATGAACACAAAGGACAAAACAAACAAATACAGGAACACAGTGGGACACCGCCTTGGAACGGTCAGTGGCAAAACCACCACCGGGGAGCTTAAACCGGTATATGGTGCACCTAACCTCACTCTTACCAAACGCACTTTCCTAGTTATTTTAATAGTTTTGTTAAAAGTTACAGTAAAATACTATAATATATTATATTCAATGTTATGAGTCAAATGATGAAAGATTAGACGCACAAAGTGTAAGATATGGTCTTTAAATATACTTACTAAGTTAAATCATTGTTGATTCGTATTGAAAAGAATTATATTTCGCGCAAAATGATCCTGTAAGGTGTTCTCCTACAAAATTGTACATCCATCTACTTTCTATGAGCAAAATCCTAAAGTTTATCAAATATACTCGCCAGTTCCGGGAATCACTGTCGTAATAGATACAATATGTTCAATTATTTTATGTTAAGAAAAAAAATGTCTACAATAACTGAGGTCTGTATTTCCAACCGATGATAAGTTACACAGAGCCTCGTTCATTCATTTTATCATAGATTAAAGAAGCTCAGAGAAAAGAAGGTAATTCGAAAGCATCTATTTTGAACTATATGAAATCTGTGAAACAGTATTAAGCAATATTGATATATTTGCGGGATCGGCAAAATGTGTTCGAGTTATCGGCAGTTCGAGCCATCAAGGCTTTAGGTTAATACACTTGGTTACTCGACAACTGGAATAAGTATCATTCAACAATAACAAATTCTTTATTTTTACAAGTATATTTGTATACAACACGTATGCAATACTCTATACACAATCTATATTAGCACGTCAATCATAAATGCTTGATGAAACCAAAAACATTTTTTTGAATTTCATTACGCTGTGCCATGGCTGCTCATGCATGTTTTAAAACCGCCGACAGTTGTTTGTTTACCTGCTAAAAGTTAACAAATAATACATAATATACTTTCATTATTACGAAGTTGTTTTCAAAGTGTAATATTTTACCAGACAACAATTATCTTTCAAGAAAAGAAAAACAACAACAACTCACACAGCTGCAATGAGCGAAGATCAAATCTTTAATGCAAAAAGCAGGGTATATGATTAATTAAATATACGGACCGGTAAACACTTGTACTATATTGATACATATATTTGATACGCCTCTTGTCAACTCGAGGGAAAAATGTGAAATGCACTGCAAAACATTTGTCGGGACCGTTTGTAAAGAATTATCTGTGTTCGGATTTTCCGAGGGCGAACAATGTACATTACATAGAGATTAGGAAGTGCTTGACGATGAGTTCGAGCTAAAGATTGCATTTGAAATATCCGAGTTTGAGCAAATGAAGTGTTTAACTGTATGAATATGCATATTATTTATTATTAATCATAAAGTGTTACGGATCTTCTTACCTCTTTAAAAAAATAACTATCTCTGATTTTGTGATTTTTACGACTTTCAATGTTTTCCAGTTTGTCTTAGAGACCTAAGTTTTTTATCAATATGTGAATAGATAATGAATGTTTCAATACAGTCTATCTTTATTATTGAAACGAATGTGAAACCATAACAACTGCGTTGATTTCATACAAATAAGTTATTATTTACACGCAAAATTTGATTTGTCTTTCCAGTAATCTCATGCGTTATGAAAAGATGTTGAAAAATATTTATGAAAATGGTAACTCAAAAAGATTAGAAACTAAAACCTATGAAAACACTTAATGACACTCAACGGATTCGGACACTTTTCTATTCATTAAGCTTGCTGGGAAAGAATAACTTCCTGTGGTATATCCGAGTCATGATTTGCGAAATGATAAAATACTTAAAATAAATGGATTTTGTATTAACTTGCATGAAAAAAAAACGGTGAAAGTAAGGGCAACTCAAATCTACTCAGAATAGCATTTCCCGTCGTCTTAATTACTTTCCAGGCGAGATGTAAGCAGAAGAACTGGTTTCATATTGCTTGACTACAGCAAGTGGTTAAAGGAATGTAGAGATTGACTAACACTTAAACTCTTAATGTCACTTGCTGCACCAACGGCTTACAATAACACGAAAGCGTTGTTATTCTGTCATTACGTATTTTTTAATTAAATGGATTAGATTATTTTTATACATAACATCGAAAAATTTGAATATCAAATCAGTATTGTTGATTACTTGTTCCTGTTTTGCTTTAGTTATATTCTATATTAAGGTTCTGTCAGTGAAAAACAATGGTTGAATTGTATGTTCTTATACTTAATTTTTCAAAAACATCATCAATCTCTAGCTGTCGTATGGTTGCTGACAGTGTTGTTATGTTTTCTAGTCATCTTGGATGGATCATGGAAATCATTCAATTTATCCGTATAAAAAGATTTATCATATGAATTATACAAAATTTAATAGCTGGAAGATGATAAACGAAAGAAATGATTCAAACGCCTTTTCTAAGCTTATATAAATCGGGGGTTGAACTGAAAAACTGTCCTAACTGATACCAAATAAAGACGAAGTTATGGCAAATTTTCTGAAAACCATATTAAACAATATCTTTGCTGGTAATGAAATTACATTTATTTAACATGGCAGTTCCCTCACATTACAAGTACGAAATTGAACAAAGATACACAAAGATACACATATGCATAACGAGGAAACCTACCAAGATTTGAGAATAGGAGGGCATTACACTGTGGAGTAATACACACACGAAGTATACAACATTTGATAAAATAACTTGATTTGCTTGTTGTTAGATTATTTGTTTATAAATCCACATCAAAATTATGTTATGAATGGCTGTCTGATTAGCGTGGAGTTGGAAACATCGTATGGAATGCAGTTCAACAGTTAGTGGGCACATCCTGCGTGGTACGAATAGAAATAATACATAAATCCCTTATATTTTATTAGGGAATAAAATGCTGGCAGATGTTTGGGTAAGAATAATAAAATAATGATAAATCAGCTTTCAAAGATAATATGTAGGAGTATGTCTCAAAAACATACTCAATGAAATAATTTGTCTCATTATATTGCCCAAAAGTAGACTGTATAATGTATATACCTGCAGAAAAAATAATGTTCATTATATAACTGCCGACCCGATATCGAAAATAAATCAAAGAGCATATTTAGAGCAAACACAAAAGCAAACAATTATTGAACATTTTCTGTATTTCACAACAATACAGTACACAAGTTGTAAAGGTAAAGTCGGTTGTACTGTACATAGTCATTCGTTGTAATATGAAACCTTGAGGTTATACTTCATAATCAGAAACATAAACCTAACTAAAACAATTGTCTAAAATTTTGAAGTAAAATAAAATATTTTTTATGCCAATAAATGCATTGATATTTTGTTTCTTTAAGCAAATATACATGAAGACTTAAAACAAAATTTATTAGAGTAATTTGTTATTTTCCAATTTTCATTTGAATTGAGTGAGTCAATCAATCTTATCTGTCGCTTATATTTCTGTTAACAAATACACGCCGTGTACTTTGATAAAGATTCTTAGCATGTTGTGCGTGTGATTAGACGTAACTTGACTATGTTACAAAAGTATTATGATACTTGTAGTTTGAAAAGCTTGTGAGCGTACGTTAGGAAACATACCATAGTATAATAATACGAAATAATTATTCAAGAAAACGTATAAATTGCGAACAGACAAAGAAGCATATAATATAAACTATGTTTTGTATAAATTGATATATCACATTTAATCTTTTTGATAATGAATGAAAATATAAAAAATATCTGAAAGACCACTATGAACGTTTTTAAAGACCAACATGAATATAACATTAAAGGGAAAGGCAATGTTGTTCTTGTGTTAATTTCGTCAGCTGAGATTTCTTAAAACATATAAAGAAGTGAAAGAATTTTCAAAATCGGACTGAAAATGAGAAAGTTATGAGCATTTAAATATTTTGTCAAATTGGCAGCCATTTTGTTTCTGTGGCAACAAAAAACAAAATGGCGGATTTATTAATTTTTTAGATACACATTTCAACTGTATTTATTTATTTCAGTAAAATGATTTCTCTACTTTTCCAGCTATAATGAAAGAAATTATCATGTTTTACACCTTACACTCAAGTACATACGAAACTTAATTTATATAAAAGGTTATTTGCTAAATAAAGAATTCAGCAGTGTATAAATGACGTCATAAACACACTAAAATGGCTGCCTTCATGATCAGCCATTTTCTTAAATTTCAAACTGCCTTATCTTTTTTAATAGTGGTCCGATTTTAAAAATCCTTTCAGCGTTACAAAAGGCGGCCCGAAGATGGCTTTCATATAAAGCTAACTATTGTCAGGCTTTCCTTACCCTTTAAGTAATATCGGAGTAAACATTATGTTCCATACATTCAAAATCGATTATTATGGTAAAACTTGATCTATAATGTTAAATACACCCACATATTTGATTTCATAAGGCATCTTAAGTATACGTTTTGAGTTAAGTTGAAGATTCTACTTAAGTTTGTGGTGATTTCAGCTTAAGTCTTAGTTAAAAACTTAAGTCCTATTCATAAAACATCTTAAACTTAAGATACGTAAGAAATGACTTAAGAAGGGTCAATTTTTTGCTTAAAGTTAACTCACCTAGCACCTTGTCTTATCTTTTGAGAAATTTCTTAAATCAGAAAACAAGATGGCGTCGGGAGTACGATTCAATTGAAGTTTTTCAGATAAAAGCACTTTAAACATATTTGTGCTTGTTGTTTCTGTCTGAAATTAATGGGTTTTTTTATGTTTCGTCCACAATAAAAGCTATTTATACAGTGAACCAAGGGAAATAACTTATTCTTAAATGTCAAAGTTGACAGTTTCTGAAAATTTCTTTGTTTTATTTGGGAAAACTATCATTTGTAGAATAGAAAATAAGGATAGAAATTTAAAGTATATTGTGTTCGTGTACAATTTATTTCGCTTTATGCCTATCGGTATTTGAAGTGAATGTTATTTGTTTTCGCGATATGAGGGGTGAAAAATTCAGCCTTCTCAGCTTCAGGCACAATTCTAAATTGTAATAAATGTTTATCTAAAAAAATATTGGTGACGTACCGATTATGTAAAAATAAACCGAAGTTTTCAGTTGCTTTATCTTGGCAATTGGCCCTTCTGTCGGATCAAATATATTCAAATTGAAACAGGAAGTAGACTCTACATGAACAGGTGAAGGATTTTCTACCGTGACTTGCAAGGCTTTGGACAATCAAAAGTAAGTTTATTTCTATTTTTGTTTCTTACACCTAAACAATAAATATATCAATATGGAGTTGCCCTAACAACACACTTGTCAGCTTTGCAGCATATGCTGTTTCAACAGCACCAACTGGTTACACATTTGTTTATAGAAGTGGCTAGGTGTCTGGTATACGAACGTAAACCTATATTTACGTTCGATAAACTAGGTTTTTCAAACAAAACTATGATTTTCGGTCATAAACATAGGTTCACGTTCGTGAACTATTGTTCACACTCGTGAACCTAGGTGTAAATGGTTCATGGTCGATACATTAAGATAATAAAGTCAGCTATGCATTTCGGGCTTGAACATGGGTTAACGGCCGTGAACCTGTTTACGGACGTGAACCTATGATTATGACAGTGAACCATAGTTTAGGGATGTGAACCTATGTTTACGACAGTGACCTTCGGTATACGAGCGTGAACCTAGGTTTACGTTCGATAAACTGGGTTTCTCGAACAAAACTATGATCTTCGGTCGTAAACATAGGTTCCCGATCGTAAACTATGGTTCACGCTCGTGGACCCAAGTTCACGCCCATAAACATAGGTTCTTGCTCAATCGAAAAACCTAGTTTATTGAATGTAAAAATGGGTTTAAGAGCGTATATTGCAAGCCAATAATTATGTGAACCCCGGTTCACGGTCGAAAACAAGATACCTAGCGTAAACCATAGTTTACGCTCGTGAACCCAGGTTTACGTTTGATAAACTAGATTTCACGTGCTTGAACCATGATTTACAAACGTGAACCTATGTTAACGACCGTAAACTTGGGTTTATGACCATGAACATGGGTTTACGACAGAAAATATAGGATCACGCTCGTGAACATAGGATAACGAACGAAATTCATAGTTTAAACGAAAAACCTAGTTTATCGATTGTAAACCTGGGTTTACGTTCGTAAACTATGGTTCATGCTCGTAAACTATGGTTCACGCTCGTAAACCCGAGTTCACGCTCGTAAACATAGGTTCTCACTCATAAACATAGGTTCATGTCCGTAAACTATGGTTCATGGCAACTCAGTTATTCACTCATTAAGTTCTTAATCGAAAATCTAAGATTATCAAATATTAACCTATATTTACGAGCGGAAACACAGGATAATGGTTGTAAACCATAATTTATCTTCTTGAACCCATATTTACGTTCGATACACTAGGTTCTTCGACTGAACAATAAATTTTGGTCGTTATCCTAAGTTTACAAGCATGAACCTAGGTTTACAGGCGCGAACCTGGGTTCACGAGCGTGAACCATAGTTTACAAACGTGAACCTAGGTTTACGACCGAAAATCAAGGTTTTGTTCGAGAAGTCTAGTTTCACGCTCATAAAAATAGGTTCACGCCCGTAAACTTACGTTCACGCACGTAAATATAGGTTCATGTCCGTAAACTATGGTTTACGGCCGTAAACCTAGGTTCACACTCGTAAAGCTATGTTCACCCTCGTAAACATAGGTTCACGACCTTAAACATAGGTTTACAACTGCAGTTGAAAGTTGATTTGATAATCCTAGTATATCAATCGTAAACCATGGTTTACGCTCGATAAATTAGGTTTCTTGATTGAACTATGAATATCGGTAGTTATCCCATGTTTACCACCGTAAACTTAGGTTTACGAATGTGAACCTACGTTTACGAGCGTGAACTATGGTTTACAACGTTATCCTATGTTTTCGCTCGAAAAAATAAGCTAGTATTCGAAAAACCTGGTTTTACGTTTGATACGTTCACGCTCGTATACCCAAGTTATCGTTCGTAAACATAGGTTCACGTTCGAAAATATAGTTTCACGTCCGTAAATTATGGTTCACGGTCGAAAACATAGGTTCACGTCCGTAAACATAGGTTCATGGCCATAAACCCATGTTCACTCCCGAAATTCATTGTTAATTCTGTAATCGTAATATATCAACCGTAAGCCATGGTTTACGTTTAATAAACTAGGTTTCTCGATTGAACTATGAGTTTCGGTCGTTATCCTATGTTTACGATCGTTATCCTATGTTTACGCTCGTAAAACCCAGTTCACGTTCGTAAACCATAGTTTACGAATGTGAACCTATGTTTACGACCGTGAACTTGGGTTTACAATCGTGAACCTACATTTATGAGCGTGAACTGTGGTTCAAGGCGTTATCCTATGTTTTCACTCGAAAATATAGGTTAGTATTCGAAAAACCTGGTTTATCGATCTTTAATCGTATTTTTGTCGACCGTAACCTTGGCATGTAATTGTTGGACAATTTGCGTGCCATAGGCATGAACCTTGGATCATAAGCATGAACCATAGTTTAGGAACGTGAACCTATGTTTATGACCGAAAATCATAGTTTTGTTTGAGATACCTAGTTTATCGAACGTAAATCTAGGTTCACGCTCGTATTTCCAAGTTCACGGTCGAAAACATAGGTTTATGTTGGTAAACATAGGTTAACGTTGGTAAACTATGGTTCATGGTCGTAAACATAGGTTCACATCCGTAAACACATGTTCACTCCCGAAATTCATAATGGATTTTATTATCTTAATATATTGACCGTAAACCATACTTTATGTTTGATAAACTGAGTTTCTCGCTTGAACAACAAATTTTGGTCGTTATCCTATGTTTACGGTCATCTATGTTTACAAGTGTGAACCTATGTTAACGAGCGTGATCTATGGACCATAGTCTATGGTTTACGAACATGAACCTACGTTAACGACCAGTTCACAACCGTGAACATGGGTTAACAACAGTAAACATAGGTTCACGCTTGGGAACATAGGATAACGACCGAAAATCATAGTTTTGTTGGAGAAACCTAGTTTATGGAACGTTAACCTAGGTTCACGTTCGTAAACTATGGTTCATGCTCATAAACCCAAGTTCACAGGCATAAACATAGATTCATGCTCGTAAACATAGGCTCATGTAATATATGGTTCAAGGCAAGCAAATTGTCAAATAATTACGTTTTTGGTCGAAAAACAAGGATTATTGAATACCAACCTATATTTTTGAGCGAAAATATACATGTAGGATAATGGGCGTAAGCCGTAGTTTACGCTCTTGAACGCATGTTTTACGGTCAATAAACTAGATTTTTCAGTTGAACTATAAATTTCAGTAAGTATTCTAAGTTTACATATACGTTTAAGCGTGAACCATAGTTTATGAACATGAACCTATGTTTACGACCGAAAATCACAGTTTTGTTCGAGAAACCTAGTGACCCAAACACAATGGAAATCGTCTACCAGCCATCATTTAAAATTTCCCACTTGACAGTCGATATTTGAAATTAAATATTTAGCAGTTGGAATAACATTTTTGCATTCAGCAATAAGCATAATGTATTCCGTACATTCATTATAAAAGCTACACATATAAGGATACAGATATTTTACCCATTAATATAAAGAATTTGACAATAAGCATGTCTTTAACATTTGGCATTTACCATTTTAGCAATAAGAATTGATTTAAGATATAATTATGACATTTATCATTTGGTATGCACGGAAAGATTTCGTAGTAAGCATGGTGTGGCCTTCCATACAAACTAAAACCAACAAATTATGTTCAAACCAGCTTCTTCATATGAATAACAATATGCTTAGAACCCATTAATTTCATTTTTAGTTTTTTTTTCTAAATAGCTCATATAATTATTAACTTTTAACCTGTATGAAATGATATTATTTTAATTATTGTCCTGTAGTAAAAGCAATGTTCCTTGTTTGAACATACATATTTGTCAGTCCGTGATAAAGTGACAAAAACTATATAATAGAATACTTGTGAATAGTAATAGTCCACATTTTAAATACTTTTATATCGAAGGGAGGTAACCACGAAATCTCATCAAAAGTAATAAAATAAGAATTTCCTACAGGGATCTAACTCTATGTAATGGTTCTTTTTGTTCCTTTAATAAACGGCGAGCTATTTGCCATAAAATTCGGATTGAGAATATCGTTCGTCACGTTCCTGGTGACGTCACTTCCGGAAAACTTAAGAGCGATTTTGGGGCTTACTATGCAACTGTAAATTTCTGTTTCAAAGTTATAAAGTTTTTTCATTGTTTCATCTTTGTTTTTCTTTACAGCAAGTGTACCGTTTATTCGTAATTGTTTGACGTATAAACCAAACACAGACAATAATGGCAGTGTGACTTGAATGCTTCTTTCGGCTGAAAATGAATGAAATGTTAAATATAAAGAACGTCAAGCGAAATTGAAACAAACATGTGTATGACAGAATTTTGAAACTTGTTGAAAAGTCGAAGAAAATATTTCCTTTCAGTGTGTGCTTTCTATTAATAAAATACTGAGTTACGGATTGTGGATAAATCTAAAAACTTCTGTTTATTTGATAACATATCATTTTCCCTGTTTAAACTTGTTTTAATTCGATTTTTGGATCGACTTCTGAAACCAACACAATGTTTTTACATGTAATTTCTAAGATGTTTGATGCATGCTCAAATTGAAACGTGCTAAAGGTTTGGAAGTTATATGAAATACAGGATAATGGTTGTAAATCATAGTTTATCTTCTTGAACCAATATTTACGTTCGATACACTAGGTTCTTCGATTGAACAATAAATTTTGGTCGTTATCCTAAGTTTACAAGCACGAACCTAGGTTTACAGGCGCGAACCTGGGTTCACGAGCGTGAACCATAGTTTACAAACCTGAACCTAGGTTTACGACCGAAAATCATGGTTTTGTTCGAGAAGTCTAATTTCACGCTCGTAAAAATAGGTTCACGCCCGTAAACTTACGTTTACGGCCGTAAATATAGGTTCATGTCCGTAAACTATGGTTTACGGCCGTAACCCTAGGTTCACACTCGTAGTTGATTTGATAATCCTAGTATATCAATCGTAGACCATGGTTTACGTTCGATAAATTAGGTTTCTTGATTGAACTATGAATTTCGGTTGTTATCCTATGTTTACCACCGTAAACTTAGGTATATGAATGTGAACCTACGTTTACGAGCGTGAACTATGGTTTACAACGTTATCCTATGTTTTCGCTCGAAAAAATAAGCTAGTATTCGAAAAACCTGGTTTTACGTTTGATACGTTCACGCTCGTATACCCAAGTTATCGTTCTTAAACATAGTTTCACGTTCGAAAATATAGTTTCACGTCCGTAAATTATGGTTCACGGTCGTAAACATAGGTTCACGTCCGTAAACATAGGTTCATGGCCAGAAACCCATGTTTGGAAGTTATATGAAATACTTCAAAAGAATGTATTCGCTATCTACTTTGCTAATTGCAGCTCCATCTATAACCATATCCTCTTTATTCATCCAGTTAATTGCATCAAAAAATTGTGTTTTGTCATCTGAAATTTGATATTGTTCCTTCAACTGCAAAGATAAATGTAACATCGTTTTATTAGGTAGATGCAATAAGGCAACTCTTTTCTCGTATGGATGGTAGTACTAAGTAACATAATTTTGATTTAAAGATATTTTGATTTGAAACTAATAATATATTTTAACCTATCTCATATTATTTCTACAATTCGGAAAGATGTTGGCTGATATCACACCAGTATTAGTTATTTTCCGTTTTTAGAAAGAAATTCATAACCAATAAGTCAAAATATTGATAAATCAAATCCTTAAAAAACATTCGAGCATGAATTAAATCTACGTACAAAGTCCTTAAATAATTCAGCATCGTGTTTCAGTCCCCTTGTTCTGGTTTTTTAGTCTGCCATGCATTCTTTCAATGATCTTAGCATTGTAGAACCCTCTCCTTTGCTGGTAAAACTGGCACTATCGAAAAGCCCTTTAGTTTCTGATCTTTTTTTTCTCAATGTCAGATGGGCAGATGAAACCAAATACACTGATAACAGTCTAAGGAACACCTGCGTTGATATAATGCCTGAAATGTGTAATATATATATAAGATGTTTCACTTAATACCACTATATCAAATATGCCGGTCCAACATTTTAGTTTAGTTTATACATAATTTATTTTAGGTAGATTGTGAAGGAAGTTCTGCAATTTATATTAATCACTCTCATTGCTGATGGAATCTGTCGCCACGAGGGTATGAGAGAAGAGGCCAGGTTCCCTTTAAATGCTGAGTGCCAAGCAAAGGAGCTACTGGTACCATTTTTCACGTCTTTGGTATGACATTTTAGTTTAATCTATTCAATATTCTTCTTACACAAGTAATGTAAAACTAAATTAACTTAAATGGCAAAACAGATCATAACACTTATGGAGACAGACAGAAAGTCATATGAAACCCTGAATATTCTGTATTGTTCTAAAGTTACTAAGAATGATTAAGATTTGTGTTCATTAAGAAGAACAATGTATGTACAAATTAAAATTGCTAAGTTATTTAGCTTTGCTATGAGGAAAATTATGAGGAAAATTTTATCCTTACATAGTACAGTCATTGTGGCAGCGTGTATTTCAATTTTGTTAAAAAAAGAAATATAAAGTAGTTACCCCTAATTAGCAAAGCTTTTATAAACAACTTTAAACAAAACGAACAAAAATCAGAATGTCATCCGTTTAAAAAGAATTAAAACAATATATTTATTGTTTGCTAAAACAATTTATTCTGATGTTGTTACAATATAACGTTTTTCTTTTATAGTGCTGATAAGAGAAATACCAAAATATGTGTTTCGGAGAAGATGACCTTTTGCTTTCCGCACGCGGTATGCCAAATGGCCCTTTACAATGTATATCATGTAGGAACAATTATGCTTCATTCCTCAATTTTCGGATTCTGAAGTTTCCGTTCTCATGCATTTTTAATGAATAACGGGTACTTTTTGTATATTT
The DNA here is from genome assembly GCF_021730395.1 of Mercenaria mercenaria. NCBI lineage: Eukaryota > Metazoa > Mollusca > Bivalvia > Venerida > Veneridae > Mercenaria > Mercenaria mercenaria. The sequence continues at coordinate 23,150,599 of NC_069368.1, read as the reverse complement.
TGGCATGTTTATTATCCATATTATTGAATTTATTAATGACTTGAAACTTGCATTTCATGGAAAATCTCTGGTACATGCTCATTTCTATTGTCATGATGGTTATAATTTAAGCTCATAAAATACACTTTGAAGCACTCACAAAGCTATTAAAAAACGGAAGTATTTTTATAAGCGTTACACTTTTAACATTGAGTGGTTAAATGGTTTCGGAAGCACAGAGCACTACACACAATTTCAAAGTAGGCTCGCAACAAAGAATTAAAAGCGGCTCGTTATAGAAATTGTCAGTTCTTAATTTTCGTGCGGACGAAAGTTATTGAATGTTCAAAACAAAATCATGCTAAATGTTTTGTGTGATTTATTACTTTTTCAATACAACACAGAGACAGCTTCTATGGTGTACCTCTGTATTTTTAGACACTCTTTATACTAGTAAATTATTAAAATAGGTTTTTCATAAAAATTAAGCAAATAAGGCACAAGTTGTCATTAATTGAAAAAGAATCGGATATTTCTACAGAACACGGAAACGCACAGTTGAAATAAGGAATTAAATAATTTAGGTCAAATAATTATGAAATATAAAAGTATGACCCTTAAAGCTACATTTCTATATATTCGTTACTTAGTCAGGCACGTTGACTATTTTATGACTTTTGCAACAACTTACGCCATGATTGTCAGTGCTGATCTTAATAGACTAGAGGCCCATGATGGCTTAGGTTGCTCACCTGTGTATCACAGCTTAAGGACACATGGACGGAAATGGACCAATAAACTACAGTTGAAACTCGCTACCTCGAATTGCAAGGGATATAGCGTTTCTATTGGTCTGTTGCCTTATAGTAAGGTACTATCCCAATTTTTTTCAATTAGTGGCACCTTGTCCCTTTAGGAGTTGCTAGATAATGTATAAAATGTATAAAATGATTTAAACAACTCATTAACAGATAGGGTCATGTATTTGATTTTTTGCTAGACTGATTTCAAAAAATCTGATCTCACGTCTCACAGTCGTAAATAAACATTGAGTGAAATAAAATGTATAGGTCCGTGTGCTTATTTTTGAGATATTTGACCATGATTAAAGTGACCCGCACATTTCATGCTAGTCTTAAGACATTATTTTGAATTATCTAACATGTCAGATGTTCTGATGTCATATTTTAACTCTAGAAAGAAAATGAAGGTGCTGTTGTAATAAATTTACTGATAGGTTACCATTAATTCATTAACTGATTTTCATTTCCGTACGCAGAATCCACACTTTATTCTACGTTTTCCGGGTAAATGACGTTACGCTATCACTTCCGGTTTCTCAAACGTGCAGAACTGCCTTAAGGACATGTTTTTTCTACTTAGCTAAACTTGTTTTTTGTCTACTTTTTGTCTACTTTGTTGCTAGCGCAAGCGTATGTGATGACACAGATACGTTCTCAAGCATCTGGCTCCTAAAAAAAAAGCTTTAAAGTTGGTGGCCGAATATTTACGACCTGGTCGCTGTACTACTTCTTTGTTATGTTTCGTTAAAATTTAGTTTGTTTCATAAACTTCCAAAATCAAAGTTACCTAAAGTACTTAAAGCAGCATGCCTCCAGATTTGGCTAAAAATAATCTTTCTTTCAAAATGAAGTTTGATCATATCATGAACATAAGAATATGAATTTTTGTTTCTAATATATTTTAAAAGTTCCAGATCAAGAAAAAAAGATGACCGCGTCGGAAATCAAACCCCGGACCGCCGCGGCAATAAAGACATTTTGCCATCGTCGTAACCAATAGCGCTATAGCTGAAGTAGTGAATAACGACTCAAAAATATAGATATTTATAATCTAGACAGTTTATCTGGAGTAAAAGTGTGACAAACGCTTTTCAATTTTCATCGTAAAAAGTAGTAAATACAGTATATTCTCATGTGTTTCCGTAACATAAAGTATGTCAGTAATTAAGTTTTAAAGCCTACTTCAGAAATATAGCATTTATTTCAAGATATCTAACTTTTTTTTTTTTTTACTGTTGTCGAACGATCTGGAGGCATGCTGCTTTAAAGGCAGATATACAGATTACATTCAATGTTTAAAAAGCAGGATATATAAGTTTTAATGAATATTTAATCGATGGTACTTCATTTAATCATCTGCGAAAATACAGTAGGAAATTTACTTTAGATCATTTGAATATATCCAAGCATTGTTCATGTTTTGCTTTGAAAACCATGTGAAAAATAGAGAATTATAATTACAATTTTTGTGTACATTTTTATTTAGAAAGTTGGCGAAAATATTGAATAAGGGTTTTATGAACACAGTTACTTTGTAAAAGCTTAAGTTGACTACTCCCAAATTTGCTAAAATAGTCTTTTTTGAAAATGCATAAAAACAAACCAATAATTTTGTTTTTGCGTCGCCTGAAAAGCGACCGAATTTTTGCACTTAACAGTTATTACTTGCAATTTTATTTTAGCATAACATGTGCACAATTTCCATTTTTTTCATCCGTCTCAGTAACAGGTTGCTGTAATGAACTCTGGGTCTATAGATATGACCTCAATATACAACATGTACAGAGTATTGTTCTACGGCTCCATTGTGTTTGTTTACAGTCTGAATCCACTTGCTTGCAGTTCATAAGGTATGCATTTCCGTCTTTTTCATCAGCACCGGTTGTGGAAAACAGTTTCCAGCATTGAATTTGCACGGTGAAATCATTAGTATTTGTGGTGATATTTTTTGTGGATTTTCGTGTTTGCGTCAGTTCCCAAAATTAAATCCCATAGAACAAGTAATGTCTCATTCCTTTTTCTTGATAAGTGAAAATCCATGACATCATACCTGAATTAAATAGCAGTTTAGGGCAAAACCACTCAAAATTTTACCCGCAAAATCAAATGATATTACATTACGTATGATTAGCTGTTGTGATTACACGGTGTCAATCATCATCTTTTTTGTAGTGAACTATTTTACTGTTAAGTTGTTAACGATAAAGAACTCAGGTGAAGTCTATATAGAAACATAAGAAAATATTATCAAAGCCAATGTTCATAAATACTAGTATGTCTGCGGTAGAAATAATGGTTTTGTTATTTTGTTTTGTCGCCTTCTAATATGAAAGTAAGCTTTAAGCTTTGATTGTTAGCGGTGGCAAAGGTTATGATTTATTATCAGGTAAACCGAAGGTTCAGGATTAGAGCTATTAGTATAGCTGGGTGGTCCGTCGTCTGTCGTCCACAATTTGCTTAAACGTCTTCAATCTTTGAAAGTACTGGTCAGAATTACACCAAAATTGGCCAGTAGCATCCTCGGCGAAGCTCTTTTTCAATTTTGTTCCAATGCAAAATGGGATCACTTGACTCCTTTTAGGGAGCACCAGAGCTAAATATAAAAAACCTTTACATAATAGTTTGATGTATTTCATCAAACTTTGTCTGTAGAATATTTCTATTGTCCTTTATCAATTTTGTTCTGATGGGGGCGCTTATTGCTAAAAATAGAAAAGAATCTTTGAACGACTTCTCATGAACCGCTTTACAGATTTTTATCAAACTTGGTTTGTAGCATCATCGTAAGATATTATCCCAAATTTGTTCAATTTAGGGCGCTTGGCACCTTTTACGGTCCGTTAGAGCTAAAAATAGAAATAAAAGAATAAACGACTTCTTATAAAGTGCTTGATTGATGAAACTTGGCTGATAACAACATTATAAGGTGTTCTCCCTGGGTCATTTAATAGGTGCACGCTGTTCAGAAGGAGACACTTGACCCCTTTAAGGGAATACTTCAGCAAAATATAGAAATACGTGTATCTTTAAATGACATTTTCCTGTTGATCTTCATTGCATTTTGCCCCAAGCTTCCTTGTAAGGACAAAGAATTTTTTTTTGAGTAAACGGGCAGGCCAGTGTACAAATATTGTTTTAATTTATTACACATACAATTGTGTATTCATTAGAACTTTTATACTTCCTCTTAAGCAGTATAGTAAGGGCATTTTCCTAAATTCTAAAGTAGACAATGGAACTAATAAAACAAACTCCAGGAAGGCACTACCTATTTCAAATATATGACTAGTTAATTACACCAAAGTGATCAGTCTGAAGAAGAATAATGAAAGTACCCTTTCCCAAAAAAAGATGGTTGAGCTGAAAAGAAAAGATTCTGGTTAAAATATATCAAAAATTGGAGACAGCTTAGATTTTAATACAGGCCTAGGTGACAAGCTATCTATTATTTTGTGCAAAGCATACACTGTTTTTAACCTCTTGGCATGAAAAGTCATGCAGTTTCTTCAGTGGTCAGTTTTTTGAAAAGAAAATTATGTAAAGATCAAACCAAGAAATGCACTGCAGAAAGTTCCTTTGCACTGAAATTTGTAAACAAACAAACGAAATTGTCGAGACCGTGTACGAAATATGCGTAATCGATCGGAAAATGCCGATTGTCGTTACAAGTCCATTACCTTCATTTGTTTAAATCTAATTTATTCTCGTAACAATGAAAATATTTAAGCGACGCACTCTCGTTTATTTTTGTAACAATTAATTTAACGTCAAGACCTCTCTATACACTTTGTTAATTTAAGGTGATCATTATGATACTCTTATTGACGTTATTACATATTGCAAAGTTTCGAGAAAAAAGTGCATAACAAATAAATCCTAGATTGTCTATTTTATGCATGAGCATGTAGAATTAGCCCTTTGGAAACACATTTTCTTTTTCAGTGTAAAAAATAAGAGATATGTCTTTTGTTTCAACTAGTTCATATTTTGAATATCTTCTAAGGTTAAGAGGGAAATATTTGCCTTTGTTCCAAAACCACACTTCAAATTCAAACTCAACAGTACTACTTTAAATCAAGGATAGGCAAGTTTGATGACCCAGATCCATGATTATTTCATTCAGACAAATTTTAAGTTCATCCAAGTTCTTTTGAAACGTTGACGAAAACATAAACTACGCGGAGTGTCTCTGCGATATTGAGACAGTTGTACCATGGAAGATAAGACACCACTTGTTCAATATGTATAATAGCGATTTACCGATCTACTCGAGCTTGAGTTGGTTAATATACTGTCCCGTTCATATCCATGTTTCTTAATGTTTACGATGTAACCCGGGTTTGAAGTTCTTCCGGGATGTTGTATCTTCGACAGTAGTGTTTGAAAATGTGAAGTCCCCAATTTGATGCCACTCCAATATTGACTGGTTACATTTTATATGTATTCATTGACATAATGCACATTTTCTTTTTTCAGTAGTTTTGTCTGTTTTCCCCAGGGCCATGTTTCTTTGCTGAAGTATTCCAAACCAGTCAGTCATGACAGATGATTTTGAAAATCTGGACAGTGATTATAAACATTGAAGTGTAGCTAAAATGGCCATCGTTTATGGCAGTTGTGTTCTAGTATTGACATACTTGGATAGTGTTAATATTTAGAAATACAGAGATGTCTTTGCTGCACTGTTGTGAAATTAACAATTCATATCTAACAATACTTGTTCCTCTACACATCAAAGAAGGAGAAATGAAAGCGGGCTGACACCATACATAGAGAGATAGATTACGACATGTATACTGACATTTTCTATCTGATCTAGCGTTACTGGTTCAATCCATGGAAATGAGGTAATATCTATATGAAGGCTGCAACTGACTTCAATTTCACTTCGAAATAATCATAAATCTATCATATTTCTCATATTTTGTCAAAATCTGACCTTTTCATTAAATGTAAGTAAGGGACATTGTAGAGAAAAGCTGCTACCGAGTGGTAACATTTTAAAAATGTAGAATGAATTTTTTCAATGACATTTATATTTTTCGTCAAGCTATAGGCAATTGTCACGTTTGTAATTGACGTTTATAAAATTAGTTTGCTCGGAATCGAATGGATTTCATACATTACCGGCAAAGGCGGAAGTACTCAAGAAGGGGAGTTCATAATTAAATATTGTTTTAAACTGACTTTTAGTGAAAAGCTTGCTATAATATCACTTCATGCTAGTATCAAAAAATTTTGTTTTGTATTTTATGTTATGTCTTTAGCAAGTTCATGGCGTAATTAGGCTGTAGGGAATGAGACATTGCCACCATCCTAGATATGTAAGAAAATCAAATAGACGCATAGCGTAGATCATACCAGACATAGTATGATAAAAGTCCTTTCAACCAGCTTTTTAGGTAAGCATCTAACGGATTTAACTGTCACGGTTGGCTGATTTTCTGCTCACTTAGAAATAAACATTGCAATTAATTGACAATTTTATGATTGTTAAAACATTGTTCAGGAAATACCGAAATTGTACATTTTATCGATTCTTTTTAGATGGCTTTTATAACAGTGCAAATCTACATGCATGCTCTTGCCTCTCACCAGATATTGATCAGTTTCAATTAACATGATCAGATTGTTAAAGATTAATTACAGGTCATCCAGTCACCACAAACAAAAAGTTCTACTATCGCAAAATGTATTTGATTGATGAAGGTTTCGTGAAAGAAATAGTACGTAATGTTTGTAGTTTCTTTTCGTGCAGATGGTGTAATTGTAAAACTTTAAATTTAAATTTGTGTACCTAGTCTTGGGTTTACTGTTTACTACAGATACCGCAGTATAAAAGATTAAAACTTACATTTCCGTCAATATAAATTAACATTTTTCTATTCCACTCGTTACCAATCTAAAAAAGGAAATAATACAAAAGTGAATTAGACACTGAGGTTGTCATACTTGAGTTACAACAGTAGCAACATTCATTCATGGTGAGTTTTACTTTAAAACTGTTTGTCAGTCAAAATTATATCGAAAGCACATGGTTCTCGTACGTCTGTTACGCGATGAAACTTCAGATCTATAAGATTTTTCGTTAATATTATGCATAAATACTTACTTTTAAATTGCAGTCAGATGATAAAGTCGCAATTTATTGTAAAGAAACAAAACCAGCTTGAACAATAACAAATGCAAAAAGTCAAGAAAATGCGCTTTTTGGGATATGTTTTGCGTATTTTTAATTACTGAATTTAAAATAAGTACAGACAAAAATACATCATAGATAACGCTTACAATGAAGTTAAGGTAACCCTAAGAAACATCCTTTGACTCAGCGTTCACTCGGCTCTCCTAGTTGAAAATATAGAATGGGGGTGATCGGCAAATAATACGAAGTCTATACATGTAATACATTTTGAAATGCACTCGTCACAGCCAAACAAAATTAGGCTCTTGAAAAGTCGGTTGTAAATGTAAGCTCAAATAAGTACTTTGTTTAAAATGGAACGTTTTATGGAATGTCCAAAATCAAAGTACTGTTATATTGATCACTCTGTTCTTTCAAACATCGAACAGATTCTCCAAGGCTTATGGAAGTTAAAATAGAAACGATTTTTAAATTTGTGTGCCAGGTCTTGAATATTACTTAATGAAAGTAGTCTGGAAGCATGCAAACTTTACAGGAATACAGAATTTGTTTTCTGCTTGCTCGTATTAACTTGTGAACTTCAAGCCAGATTTATACATGTGCATAAAATTAGCCAGAGTAGCCAGAGCAGCCAGAGTAGCCAGAGTTCAGCCATAGTTAAGCCAGAGTAGCCAGAGAAGTCAGAACTCTGGTTACTCTGGCTAACTAGCGTAGCCAGAGTTCAGTCAGTCAGAGTAGCAAGAGTTCAGTCAGAGAAACCAGAGCTCAGCAAGAGCAGCCAGAGTTCAGCCAGTATCCAGAACTCTGGTTACTCTGGCTGGCCAGAGTAGCCAGAGTTCAGCAAGAGTAGCCAGAGCTCTGTATACTCTGGCTGGCCAGAGTAGCCAGAATTCAACCAGAGTAGGCAGAGTTTCTAGATTTTTAACATGTTCTGCAGAGTAGCCAGAGTTGCCAGAGTTAAGCAAGAATAGCCAGAGTTCAGCCAGTATCCAGAACTCTGGTTACTCTGGCTGTCCATTTTTGCTCATGCACTTTTTAAAACCCTTGATAGTGGTTTGCATCAACCTTTACCTATTATCTTTTGTTTACCTGCTAAAAGTTCACAAATAATATATAATATACTTTCATTATAACGAAGTTGTCTTTAAAGTAATATTTTACCAGACATCTACTGCAGACAACAAGTATCTTTCATGAAAAGGAAAAAACAACAACAACCCATACAGCTGCAGTGAGCGAAGATCAAATCATTTGTGCAAACAGCAGGGTATATGATTAGTTAAATGTACGGACCGGTAAACACTTATAAATCAGTATTATAAACGAAAGGCGACTTTCTCAGAAAGTTTCTAACACGGGTCTATTGATACATATATTTGATACGCCTCTTGTCAACTCCAGGGAAAAAATGTGAAATGCACTATAAAACATTTGTCGAGACCGTTTGTAAAGTTCGAGTTATCTGGGTTCGAATTATCCGGGGTCGAACAATATACATTAAATAGGGATTCGACGGTGTTTGACGATGAGTTCAAGCAAATGATGGCTGTCGAATTATCCTAGTTTGAGCAAATGAAGTTTTGGAATGTATGTATAATCATATTATTTAAGAAATAATAAGTTCCCAAACGTGGTTTATCGTAGAATAACCCGAGTTTTGAGTTCTTATTCGTAAGAATATATCATAAAGGCCGGAGGCCTGAGTGATATATTGTTTCACACAAGAACGAAAAACTCGGGTTATTCTACGATAAATCACACTTGGAAATTTATTATTTCTATTGTAACATTACATACTAGTATCAAAAGTGTTAGAGTAGTAACTACTTCTTACGACCATGCGACGCACCTGGACTGGATGACGTCATTGCACGCGAGTGGTTTATTGCAGAATAACCCGAGATAGATTTTCCTCTACATGTATGTAAGTTATTTGCTGGTCGTGTTAGAATTATTATTAATCTTTAAGTTTTACGGATCTTCTTATCTCTTTATTAAAAATAACCATCTTTGATCTTGGGATTGTTACGATTTTCAATGTTTACTGTTTGTCTTTCAGGCCTAAGGCTTTTTTTATCAATATGTGAATAGACAGTGAATGTTTCCATACAATTCATCTTTGTTATGGAAACGAAAATGAAACCATAACAAATACGTTGATTTCGTACAAGTATGTCATAAATTACACGCAAAATTTGATTTTTTTCTTTTCAAGTAATTTGATGCGTTGTGGAAAGATGTTCAATATTTATGTAAATGTTAACTAAAAAGACGAGAAACTAAATAAAAAGTCCTAAATGACGACCTTTAAAGACACTCAACGGATACGGACAAATTTCTATTTCTTAAGTTTGCTAGGAAAGAATAACTTCCTGTGGTATCTCCGAGTCATGATTTGCGAAATAATAAAATACTCAAATTGATTCTGTTTTAACTTTCATGAAAAAGTAAGGGAAACTATCCATACAATATCAAAGGAATTTTGATTCAAACAACTAAAGATAAAGAATATTTCTAAGCTGATATAAATCGGATGTTGAGCTGAAAACTATCGTAACTGCTATCAAATAAAGAAGGAGTTATGGCAAATTTTCTAAAAACCATATAAAAAAGTATCTTTGATGGTAATGAAATTACTTTTGTTTAACATGACAGTTCCCTCACATTACAAGTACTATATAGAACAAAGATACACATATGCATAACGAGAAACCCTACTAAGGTTTGAGAATAGAGGTCATTACACTGGAGTAATACACACACGAAGTATACAACACTTGATAGAATAACTTGATCTGCTTGTTGTGAGATTATTTGTTTAAGAAACCGCCTCAAAATTATGTTATGAATTGCTCTCTGATCAGCGTGATGTTGGCAACATCGTATGGAATGCAGTTAAACAGTTAGTGGACACATCTTGTGTTGTGCGAATAGAAATAATACTTAAATGCCTACATTTTACCAGGGACTAATACTGGCAGATGTTTGGGTTAGAATAAACAATCATGATTAATCAGCTTTCAAAGATAATATTTAGGAGTATGTCTCAAAAACATACTCAATGAAACTATTTGTCTCAATATATTGCCCAAAAGAAGACTGCATAATGTATATACCAGCAGAAAAAAATAATGTTCATTATATAACTGCCGACCCGATATCGAAAATAAACCAAAGATGATATTTAGAGTAAACACAAAGGCAAACAATTATAGAACATTTTCTGTATTTCACAACAATACATAACATAACACAAGTTGTAAAGGTAAAGTCTGTTATGTGGTACATACTCATTCGTTGTAATATAAAACCCTGAGGTTATACTTCATAATTAGAAACATAAACCTAACTACAACAGTAGTCTAAAATTTTGAAGTAAAATAAAATAAATGCATTTGATAATTATTTTTTTTAGGCAATAATACCTGAAGACAACTTCAAATTTTTGTCATAACAATTTCCATTTTTCATTTGAATTTAGTGAGTCAATCTTATCTGTCGCTAATATTTCTGTTAAGAAATACACGTCGTGTACTTTGATGAAGATTCTTAGCATGTTGTGCGAGTGATTAGACGTAACTTGACTATGTTACAAAAATATTATGATAATAATTATTCAAGAAAACGTATAAATTGCGAACAGGCAAACAAGCATATAATATAAATTATGTTTTGTATAAATTGATATATCACATTTAATCTTTTTGATGATAAATAAAAATAAATAAAATTTCTAAAAAACAACGATCAACATGTTTACAAAACCAAAATGAATATGACATTTATGCATTCAAAATCGATTATTATGGTAATACTTGAGCTACAATGTAAAAATGACACAATAGAATGGCATAAAATGAGAAACTGGTATTTATCACATCATTTTATTGTCAATAAAGAGCGTATTTAAAGTTGGTTAATCAGAGTTTGGTCAATTAAAAGATTTGTTCAAAACTTAAGCAACAGGTCATTTACATTTATTTGTGTTCAACGAGTTCTAAATGCAAACCAGGTTTTCACTGGAAACATTTCTTAAAATTTTGATTTTCCTATCCCGGCTGGCCAAGATAGCATTATTTTAGCATAATTATAAATGGAATAAACATATTTTGCAGAAGGAATGATATTAGCATTGACAATAATTTAGTTTGCCAAAATAAATAAGAAATTTATATAAAAAGTATTACCTTTCTAATAAAACTTCATAACAAGTAGTAAAATATAAATTTGCTTTAGGGATCGAACCCTATGTAATTGAGTCTTGTTGTTCCTAAAATAAATCTCTTACGAATATATGAAAACTGAAAAATGTCATAAAGTCAACTGCTTAAATGCAAATGAGAGTCTTTTCCATGATGGATTTTTCTGCATTCTGATAAATGGTGTTCAGAAACTCCATCAAGTTAATACCATCATTCATCGTAATGTATGCTCTATATATCGCATGCTTTAAGGGAGAGCCATATTTCATAAAATTTGGATCGAGAATATCTTTTTTCACGTTCCTGGTTACGTCACTTCCGGAAGACTTAAGAGCGATTTTGAGGCTGACCATGCAACTGTAAATTTCTGTTTCAAAGTCATATAGTTTTTCCCTTGTTTCATCTTCGTTTTTCTTTACAGCGAGTGTACCGTTTATTCGTAATTGTTTGACGTATAAACCAAACACAGACAATAGATGGTAGTGTGACTTGAATGCTTCATTCGGCTGAAAATGAATGAAACGTTTAAGATAGAGAACGTCAAGCAAAATTGAAACAGAAATGCGTATCAAATACTTTCAGCTCATGAAAATGAAACGAACAAAGTTTTGAAACTTGTTGAAAGGTTGCAGAAAATATTTCCTTTCCATGTTTGCTTTCTACAAACGAAATACTGTATTCTGGATTGTGGATGCATTATAAATAAAGACTACTAAGCTCATTGATTGTTAACATATCATTTTTCCTGTTGAAACTACTTTAATTCGATATTTGGAGCGGCTTCTGAAACCAAAACAATATTTCTACATTTATTAATTCATAAGATGTTTGATACATGTTCAAATTGAAACGTGATATATGTTTGGAAGTTATATAAAATACTTGAGAAGAATGTAATCGTTATCTACTTTGCTAATTGCTACTCCATCTATAATCATATCCGTTATATTCATCCAATTACGTCCATCTAAATATTTTTTCGCCGTGCCATCTGAAATTTGATATTGTTCCTTCAACTGCAAAGATAAATGTAACATCGTTTTATTAGATAGATGCAATAACGCAATTTTATCTTGTGGCGATGGTAGTAGTAACATAATTTTGATTTAGTATGAATATAATAATTTTACATCTACAATTTTGTAATTTCTAAAAAATATGACAGGTGTTGACTGATACCTGTATCAGTTGGTGTCCGTATTTACAAAGAAATTTATAAATAATAAGTCAAAATATTGATAAATCAAATCCTTAAGAAACGTTCGAGCATGAATTAAATCTACGTACAAAGTCCTTAAATAACTCAGCATCGTGTTTCAATCCCCTTGTTCTGGTTTTTAAGTCTGCCATGCTTTCTTTCAATGATCTTAACATTCTACATTCTTCTCTGTTACTGGTAAAATTGGGACCATCGAAAAGCCCTTCAGTTGCTGATCGTTCATTCAATTTCAGATGGGCAGATGAAACCAAATACACTGTAAGCAGTCTAAGGAATACCTGCGTTGATATAATACCTGAAATATGTATATATATATATATATAAGATGTTTCACTTAATACCACTATGTCAAAATATGTCGGTCCAACAATATAGTAAGATCTATTTAATTGTCTTACAAAAATAATGTAAAAATAAACCAAACCTACTACGGCAAAACAGAACCTAAGACTTATTGAGCCAGGCTGAAAATTATTTAGTAAGTTATCATAGCTAAGTTATTTAACTTTGCTATGAGGCAAATTATACTTTTGTACTTACTTAGAACAGTTGCAGTCATTATGACAGGCTTATATTTAAATAATCGTAAATACCGACTACTAAAGTAGGTATCACTTAATAAAACGAACAAAAAATATGTCTTCCGTTTTAAAAGAATTGATATAATATGTTTATTGTGTGCCAAAACAATTTATTCTGATGTTGTTACAATATAACGTTTGTCTTTTATATTGCTGTTAAGAAAAATACCGAAATAAGTGTTTCGGAAATGATGAACTTCTGCTTTCCACACGCTTTGCCAAATGGCCCTTTATATTACGCATGAACAATTATGCGGTTTAGTTGAAAGCTTGCTTCCGCCCTCAAAGGATTCTGGATTTTCCGTTTTCATGCATTTTTTTTTATATAAATGAATTACGGATACATTTGTATGACTCCTGACAAGTGTATTATCCATATGAATGAAATATCTAAATTGAATGTATGAATGACCTACAATATGCACGTCATGGAAAATGGTATATGTACATTTCTATTGTTACCAATGCATATGAATATAGCTCATGAAATGCAGGAGCCTCAGTGGCCGAGAGGTTAAGGTAGCTGACTTCATATGGCCTATAATTGGGTCGGTGCAACGTTAAACCCAACAAAATAAATAAATATGAAATGCAGTTAATAACCCGTTAGAAAGATATTAAAAACAGACATACTTCTTTAACATGATTCTGTGAGCAATATTTACAATGAATGAATTGGGATAGAACTGAAAAATGTATTGCATGCAATAATTGAAAGCGATTCGTTTAAAAATCGATGGTTCTAAACTTCCGGCGGACGAATATTAAGAATTTTCAAAACAAAATGCTACTCTAAAATGTGTTGTTTTATTGCTCTTTCAATACAAAACAGAGTAAGACGCTGTATATATGGTGAAATATCTAGAGAGCTATTTATGAAAGGAAAAGAAATTAGGCACAACATGTCATGAAATTAACTCCTCAAGGAGAAAGGGCAATGGATTGTCCTACAGAACACGGAGACGCACAGCTGAAAAATGGAATTAAAACAGCTTTGAAATACAATAATACAATCTATACAGCTATATTCCTATATTTTTCTTACCTAGTAAGAAACGTTGATACTTGCTTCGACATCTAAACATGTTATGCCATGATTGTCAATGTTGATCTTATTAAACGAGATAGCCATGATGGCCCTAGATCGCTCAGCTGAGAATCACAGCTTTCTTCAACAGTTTCGGGAGTGTGTCACGAAAGGGAAATATCTGTGAAAATATTTTTCAATAGGGCTGGATTTTTTTTAATTTTCCAGTAAACAAAGTAAGTATTGGTTTGGTAATGTGTGTTGGTGAAGACACGTGATTCCAGGAGAAAATATCAAGAAATAGTAAAACTATCTTAGTGTAATGAGGAGGTGGAGGTACTGACGGATAGTAAGAGACAACATCAATGAAAGCATGAAACTTAAAAGTGAAAATAAATGGCGGGGGTTATGGAGGGGTAATGTGGGTTGGAGCTTGAAGGAGGTCGCTTAGTGAACATTTCTATGACATTAGCTTGAATTTGGCCAGCAGTTCCATAGAAGATTTTTAAACCTTCTCATGTTGTCACATAGAGACACCTAGCTCCACCTCGAGGCAGGCATTTTTTAACAAATTATAACGGCTTGAACGGATTTCGTAGAGGAATACATACCGAACATTGTTTTTAGATTCAGAGGAGAATATTACAGTGAAAAGCAGCCAGCCTCTAGCTGTCATGTGTTTAACAAAACATAATAACTTGAAATAATTTGGTAAAGTTCAATCACTTTATAATATTCTCTAAGTTTGCAATGTAGCCGTACAGGGAAAACTAGCCTCGCCAATTAGCGGCAATGTTTTTAATACAACATAATGATTTGAAAGAATTTGGTAGAGGTTCAACCACTGAACTTTTCTGTACGGATATATAAGATAATAGGAAAGGGTAGATTTCTTGGAAGCACAGAGTAGAGACCGTACCATAGCTCTTCACATACTTTGATTTTTCAAACTAAAGTGATTTTTACAAGTGCACCGGTTACGATAAAAATGTAAACAACGGACTCTGTCTATGAAACTTTGAAATGAATGAATGACAGTCGATCTTAGTCATAATACTGATTGGCAGTGAATGATAATGACTCCATGTGTTGCAGAAAGGTATTTAGTTTGTAACTGTAATTTCCCATTAATTGAAATCCTCACAAAACTGGTAAAATAATTACTTATATTTGGACAAAACTCACCGTCTTTGCGGTTCGGCGGCTGCAATAAGGGCAAATATAAAAGATTCAGTGTAAGTAATATTTCACTGGTACTACCAGTTAGTAAGTTCATACTCTGAACAACACGTCAGAGAAATTTGGGCAGATTTGACCGATTATGACGTTGGCAGCATTAGATTATATTTTTTTTTTACACACAAATTGCCGTTAGGTAACAAAGCGAATACGCCGATAATCCGGAGTTCACCGATTATTGTTCCAGTTCACGCAATGTAATCCAGCAATTAAACTGCATAGCTATTAGCTACTGCTGCTACAGGGAAGTGGTAGAGTGCCTGCCTTAGGTGTGAGAGGTCCTGGGTTCGAGTCCCAGTTATAGCTTAACTATTTAGATTCTGCTAAAGCATAGTTTTGCTGTTAATAGACTGTTCCAGATGTTCTAAATTTTTAGCACACAGTATCATGGATCAGTATTTAGCAATCCAGATCAAAGTTGAATGTTAAATCAAATGCACCCAATTAGAAAATATTGGCTATATTATGTCCCTTTGCTGTTTATGCTCTCCATGTTCAAGAAGAGTTACATTTCCTTGATCACAAAATTTTCGTTAACATGAAAATATTAAATGCTCATAACTCCGCACTTCTGGTTAAAATATTGTCTAATTTCTGTTTTTGAGAAATATATGGACATTTGTTTTCATTTCAAAGCTTTTTAACTTCAAACCTATGATTTGAAAAACTTAGGTACTATCTCTACACAGAGCACTAAAATCACAAGCTCAGAGCCACACATATGCAAAAACAGACACACACACAAAAGAAGCTGTACCGGAAAAATACTCCAGACGGGTTGCTTAAAATATCTAACAAGTACATTTAAATTTTATGCAAAGTATAGACAGAGGGAGAGGAAGGGGTAAGGGGTAGAAAGGGGATGGGGGAGGAGGTTGAAGGGGGAAATAGAACAAGGATGAATATACAAAGGGAATGCTACATTCCTTAATCACAGTTTAACTACAACGTAAACCACAATAGCGCAGACATCCAAACACACACACATCCACATCAAACTAACTAACAGATAAACAGACAAGTAAGATACAACAACATTATTATAATTGTAATAATACAAGAATTTGAAAACGGGGACCTGAATATGATTGACGTTCCAATATTTTTAAACTCATTAAAATCAAGCTGGATTAAAAGAATAATAAGTGACTCAGATAATGGCTTGTACATGTGGAAGGAAATAATAAAGAAAAACATGCAACATTTAGGAGGAATATCTTTATTCAAATGCAATATAAATACATAAAACATATTAAAACTCAAGCTAAAAAACAAATTCATAAATGATATATTAGTTGCATGGAGTAAAATAAATCTTATTGAAAATCCTCAAAACATATTAGAACAAATTGTTTGGCAAAATTAAATTCATATGTAAAGAATAATAACTCTTCCGCTATGGAAAAGTAAAAGCATAAATCGTATTAAAGACATTTATAAAGGGGCACAAATAATTTCAAAACTTTCAATCAGTTATAAATAGCAAACAACATTCCTAAAAACGAGTTCTTAAACTATCATTAACTTATTTCATCATCAATCCCATGGAGACGAAAGTCAAAAAACAAAACATTTCTATAATGTCTGACAAAATAAATATGTATGAAATTCTAGAAAAAAACTGAGTCATACCTTTTAAACAATAAATTAACGCAAATACAGAAACAGAAAAGTCGAATAATTCAAAATGTAAAACCAAAGTCCCAATTAAAATGGGAGAAGGTTAAAATTCTAGTCTCTGTGACTTTTGTAATATGGAAATAAAAACTGTCCAACAGATTAAAAATCGAAAAGTATAGGACTTTTCAAAACGCTTCTCTTGATAGTTTATAAATGATTGGAGAAATTTCATATCAGTGTTAAATATGTAATATGTACAAACGCTGTTTACTACCAAAGCCGTTACTTTTTAGCTCACCTGAGCACAAAGTGCTCAGGGTGAGGTATTGTGATCGCTCACCGTCCGGCGTCCGTCCGTCCGTTGTACGTCCGTCCACACTTTCCTTTAAACAACATCTCCTCCTAAACCAACAGGCCAATTTTGATGAAACTTCACAGGGATGTTCCTTGGATGGCCCCCTTTCAAATTTGTTCAAAGAATTGAATTCCATGCAGAACACTGGTTGCCATGGCAACCGAAAGGAAAAACTTTAAAAATCTTCTTCTCAAAAACCACAAGCCCTAGAGCTTAGATATTTGGTGTGAAGCATTGCCTAGTGGACCTCTACCAAATTTGTTCAAATCATGACCCCGGGATCAAAATTGACCCCGCCCCAGGGGTCACTTGATTTTACATAAGAAAATCTTAAAAAATCTTCTTCTCAAAAACCAGAAGCCTTAGAGCTTAGATATTTGACATGTAGCATTGCCTAGTAGACCTCTACTAAAGTTGTTCAAATCATGACCCCGGGATCAAAATTGACCCCGCCCCAGGGGTCACTTGATTTTACATAGGAAAATCTTCAAAAAAATTCTAAAAATAAACCAGAAGGCCTAGAGCTTAGATGGGTCACATGTAGCATTGCCTAGTGGACCTCTACAAAATGTGTTCAAATCATGGCCCCCGGGTCAAAATTGACCCCGCCCCAGGGGTCACTTGATTTTACATAGGAAAATATTAAAAAAATCTTCTTCTCAAAAACCAGAAGCCCTAGAGCTTAGGTATTTGACATGTAGCATTGCCTAGTAGACCTCTACTAAAGTTGTTCAAATTATGATCCGGGGGTCAAAATTGACCCCGCCCTAGGGGTCACTTGACTTTACATAGGAAAATCTTCAAAAGTTTTCTAAAAATAAACCAGAAGGCCTAGAGCTTAGATATTTCACATGTAGCATTACCTAGTGGACCTCTACAAAATTTGTTCATATCATGACCCCCTGGTCAAAATTGACCCCGCCCCAGGGGTCACTTGATTTTACACAGGAAAATCTTCAAAATTTTTCTAAAAATAAACTAGAAGGCCTAGAGACTAGATATTTGACATGTAGCATTGCCTAGTGGACCTCTACAAAATTTGTTCAAACCTTGTCCCCCGGGGTCAAAATTGACTCCGCCCTAGGGGTCACTTGATTTTACATAGGAAAATCTTTAAAAAAAAATTCTAAAAATAAACCAGAAGGCCTAGATCTTAGATATTTGACATGTAGCATTGCCTAGTAGACTTTTACAAAATTTATTCAAATCATGACCCCTGGGGTCAAATTGACCCTGCCCCATGGGGTTACTTGATTGTACATAGAAAAATCTTCAAAATTTTCAAAAAATAAACCAGAAGAGCTTAGATATTTGACATGTAGCATTGCCTAGTGGACCTCTACAAAAAGTTTTCAAATCTTGTTTTTAAAGTTACTTAAAGAAAATTTCATCTATATTTTCTCATAATTTTTTTTGATTGATTTCTGTTAATATGATCTTTTGACCTTGAAGACTTGTCCTTAAGTGCAATGATAACAGGTGAGCGATATAGGGCCATCATGGCCCTCTTGTTTTCTTTACATGTTTCCTTTTCATATTCTTCTTGTTATTTTCCCCCTTTTTTCTAGCTATAGTGCACTTAAAATTACAATATTGTATAAGTATGTGTATATGATGTATTGATGTATTTACGAAATAAACGGGCCTTAAACGTTGTTCCAAAGAAAAGATACAACAACACTGTAGGGCACCGCTTTAGACAAACAAGTACACAAACCCACACTTACAAGCAGGATAAAAAGTCGTGTACCGCCTTAGGATACCGGCAGCCAAAACAAAGGAGGTGGGGGTCACGAAAACTAACTCATAGTAAAAAGGGGAGGGGATGCAACTAACAAATGAGCGCAATTGCAAGGGGAAACGATGGGGGCGATAAGGGGAGTGAGGAGAAGGAGCGGAAAAACGCTAATGACAAAAAAGACAACACACGGAACACAAAATGCAAGACAGACAGGAAACCAGTTGAAAATTGGGGCACCGCCTTGGAACGGTCAGTATTCAGTAACATACATAAAGGAAACTGGGGGGGGGGGGGGGGGGGGGGGGGGGGGGGGGGTTAAACATGTTTCGGGCATGCCAGCCTCGCATTTACTCTTTTTATAACACATTAGATAACACAATATAAATAGAATCACCGCTGAGAAAGGCTCTAACATTAGCGAAAAATACCAGATCATATTAACTAAAAGATAAAATTAAGGTAAATCTAACATATAATTACACCAATGTACTCAACAACTTGTGATAAGTCAGAGCACCAAGAGCCTAACTTTTAAGGGCACGACTAAGAAAGCTGCAAGACAAATTCTACTCCCTCCGTCCGTTTTATGTAGGATTTAGGAGAAAAGCATCATGGAGTCCTACACTTTGTTAGTCATCGCACCATCAAATAGGAAATCGTAGCGATTAACTGTAAAGGGGACAATCACTAAACATGCACTATGCTTCACAATTCTCTCATCGTACCCTCTTTCGATAAACTTTTTAACACATTTTACAAATATCTGATTAAAATAAAGACGTTGTTTAATTTTCCAAATTTTAAAAACTACAATTCCACAGTATTCCGAGTGTGTTAATTTTAAAAGTTTATTTTCGGTTGGTATTATATTTTTCTAACAGTTCAGACGATCTGAAAGCTTTCCGTAACTTATCTAACGGTAATCCTGTTGTAAAATTTCTTGGTGATATGAAGATTTCTTTTTTTTTTATTTCTCAAAAATTGGTTACAGCATAATCATAGTATATAATATATGAAATAGTCATTAAGAAGGTGGTTATAAAATAAGTTATTTTGTACAATTAGCATAATACAAACTTTATTTGGATTACTTGTGTAAAACATCATAATTAAATCAATAGTATAGTACTTGTTGTGCTTAATAAAGGGAATTAACTCCTACAAGCATAACACACTAATCATAACACAGTTGCTCATATTTCTTACTTCTTATAACCTTAATAAAAATGACATGAAGATTTCTATCATTTATATCATCTACCTTTGAGCAAGCTCTTGCAAAATGAATAACTTGTGAAATATAGACACCGTATGAGGTTGCTCGAGGGACATCTCCATCACGGTGGGAGAAGTTGACAATTTCAAAATTAAAATCGTCCCTTTTTTCATATATTTTCATTTCTAGATTATCATTCACAACTGTTTAATTTAGACCCAACAATAACGCTTTAATTTCTGAAGTATTAGCCTTGTTAAGCTGTAACTCTTTTGGGTGAATGTGTTTCACCATTTCTGAAAAATATAGGTTGTCCATATTTAAAATATCATCAAGTTACCTCGAGGTTCCATTAAAAGCTTTAATAATTTCAAATTGTGTCTCAGTAGATAAACTAAGCATGAAATCTCGTTTATAACAGTATAAGAATAAATCAGCATTGAGTTGGGCGCAGTTGGCTCCCATTGGGATACCAATTATCTGTCTATATGTTTTATTGCCAAATTTGATAAAAATGTTATCTGATAGAAACCTTAGAGCTTCACAAACCTGATCACAACTCCACAGGTTGTATCCCTTAAATTTACTGCAGAAAAGAATGCTGTAGTTTCTTTGCATGCCAGATAATTAACGCTTTCTCTCGCAAATGTTTTCTGAATTAAAGGTACCAGTTTTTCTTTAATAAGAGTATGTGATAAATTAGTATAAAGAGTAGAAAAGTCATAAGTACTTATACTTGAACATTCGAAGGTTTTGTTTATTAGCTTTTTGATAACATTTCCAGAGTTCATGATGTACCAAAACAGATCAACACCTCGATTTCTCAAATAGCTTGGAACAATATTTCTGTACGTGGTAATTTATTGCAGTAAGACAAGAAGGCAAAAGAAGAGAAATGTTGTTTTTTTTATTTTGTTGTTGTTGTTTTTTTTTGTTTTTTTTTTTGTGGGGGGGGGGGGGGGGGGCGTTGTAGTGCATTAGGTTGAATTTGCAATGAATTGAGATTTATATGGAGTTTTGTTAAGTTTAGTGACCCAATAAAGAGTAGGAAGCTTCATCTGATTTCGTCAAGTGCGACATTGAAATTCATAAATTGTTTTATATGACTTTTTGCAATATTATTCTCGTCTTGTAGTGATAACTGGTAAGTTTTTGTATGTTTCAGTTCATTTTGTAATATTTCTGTGTGATAAAAGCGTCATATAATAATATAATTATTTGAAGCTTTGTCTGCAGGAGTTAAAACAAAATTCATGTGTACCATAGATAAAGCTTTCTTTAAACTTCGAAGTGAAAACTTGGGTTTAGGAGGTAATAAGGAAGTGTTTGATTCATAAAACGCTGTAGCACTCGGTCCATAGTCTGTTGCAATCTACACATTGATCGGAAAGCATACCATAACGTGGTTTTTGATGGGTTTTCATAAACTAAAATTCTAACAACTTTAATTATTTGTCGGTGCGACGTTAAACCAAACAAAATAGATAAATAAATTTATAACAAATGTTTATAATATCTTGAGGCAAAATGCTAATTTATGTTAGCATTGTAATAGCGTGCAAAGCCTGGCTTGGAATCACCAAGACAACTGCTTGTTCGCAGCAGACGGAATTAATATGATTGGAAGAAATGAAATGTATCCATTTAGTGTCAGTAGCAGTCCCTAAAACATCGCCCTATCAGGACTTTTGCAGTATCGTTTTCAAAGAAAATAAAACAAGAACAATAACAAGATATCTGCAGAAAAGTTGAAACAAAACAAATAAAATGTGCCTATTATTTAACTTTTTTTTCGAAACCATTTGTTCTAATAAAATGATTCTTAATAATTTGAATATCAAACCAATAACAAATAGTGTATTCGCTTAGAGCCATATTTTGGGTCCCGTGCGATTGGAAAAAAGATTAATGGCGACACATACCAATCTGTTCCGTAATGTCTGAAGTTCATTCTAAGCCATGTCGCCAGTGTGAATTCTTCGACTGGACCGAGTTATGACGTCATCAAAATGGCGTCCATTTTTTAAAATTAAATGTATCATCATCTTCAAATGATTGATAGTGTTGTTTGTTTTTGTTTCTGAAAGTGAAGTTTGTTGTAGATCACATCGTTCACATACATAACTATTAGCATTATGTTTTTTTAATAAAAGGAACGTCATTTTTAAAATATCAAAGAAATATTATGCCCAAATTTCATATTTGAATATATGAACAATTATCGCATATCATTTATGGAATTATAAAATAACCATGTTTGTGAGTATGAAAGGTGGTGTGTAAGGTTTAAATACTACATACTAATTAATGTGTAAATATATTACGCTACTAAAACTCTGGAAGTTTGTTTGAAACAAATGTTGTTATTTTACAGACATTTAATTGTGATTGCAGTATACACAGTTAGTTTATATATTTAGCCAAGGTAAAGATGTTTAATGGGGATTTTCTAGATTTAGATCAATATGCAATGATGAAATACTTATGTAAAATGTGAGCATAGTACATCTTTAAATGAACGTGAAATAAAGGAAAGACTTTGTTGAAGTTATTTCTTTGCTGCAACGTAATTAAATGTAAATCAAAAATAGAAACCTGTTCATAATTGTCCAATAATAATAATCTTGCATAGTTGAAAACAGTAATAATAGATTAGACAAACGTATAACCAAAAGCACAATCATCTCGCAGGGTTACTCACGACCCTTCAAAATTGTATAGTAATATACTGTAATATAACTCTACATGTATCTTTCTGAATGAGTGCACTATTTTCTTTCTAATGACCTCTTTTCTTGCTATTTAACACAGCGGACATAACTATAGAATAAAAGAGTATAACTATATCTAATTTATCTTTCACATTTATAAGTTACTTTCTACTTTTCGTTGTTGTTGGTGTGACATTTATGTCTACGCTATTGACCAATTCAAACTGTTGTGTCGTCGCCAAACCCTTTAACCATGAAATATCACTCTTCCGTAAAATATACACAGCATTCAGTGAAAACTGACATGATGTCTGTGAAGCATTTACAATCATT
Organism: Mercenaria mercenaria; assembly: GCF_021730395.1. NCBI lineage: Eukaryota > Metazoa > Mollusca > Bivalvia > Venerida > Veneridae > Mercenaria > Mercenaria mercenaria. The sequence continues at coordinate 23,127,431 of NC_069368.1, read as the reverse complement.
TCAGAAATGTTTAAGCCGCTGTATAAAACACATCAATAAATTTGCTTCTAACATTTTCTTGACAATGTTTTAACATATGTTCGTTAATATCTTCTCTATTGTTTTATACCTGTAAATATGTATTAAAATGTCTGATCACCACAACACTAAGCTCTAGTAGCACAACTTTGCACGATATGGAAACTATGTACGGGTATGATATATTAAACATACGGAGGTAAAAAGTGCCCTAGCGCTTATGCAACAGTCTTTTCTACCATTCTAGAAGGCATTTAATATGATGATCGCGATTTCTCTGACAAAGAGTGACTTTGCATCTTGGTAAAGATATTGTGATAGAGCCGCGTCAGTAGGGACACACTGGATCGCGCTAAAATCAGATACGAAACGATTATTGTTGCAAAAGCAATAGAGTCAAATATGACCGAAAATAAACAAACGTCCCTAGTACTAGCTAGAAGTGTTATAATGATTCTTTAAGGAAACAAGAGCACCGCAATGCGGAGCAATATACGCCCGAAGGTATTACATGTGACCCATAAGTGTGACCTAGACCTTGAAGCCAGCCATCCGAAATATGCACGCTGCATGTCGTCTCGATGTGGTGAACATTTGTGCCAAGTGTCTGTAAAATCCTTAAAGCAGTTCAAGAGTTACAGAGCGGACAAGAAACAAGAGTCATATTTGTGAACATTTGTGTCAATTTCTTCGAAATCATCCAAGGGGTTCAAGAGTTACAGAGCGGACACGGAATTGCTTACGGACAGATGGACAGCAGCGTCATAATATTATACACTCCCTTCGGGCGAAAAAAAAGATTGTTTGTTTTCTGTCAAGACAGGCAATAGCAAATATTAGTTGTTGAAAGAGGCCAATGCTCTGTGGGTGAAAATTACAAACGGCGATCAAAAAGTTTTATAATATTTCAAATACGTCTAAATCCGGCAATAAACACAAAATATGCCAAACTATTGTCGATGAAACGAATACATACTAAGGATTAGCAAATCAGTTTTTGGACGGAAAGGTTAACAAGAACTTTCCTTTACAGCTAAATTCTTTAGGGAAAAATGATACTCATCCTCAGGCTGGTTCTCAGTTACTGCTGATAATCAAGATCTTATTTGGAAGCCCATACCTATTACATTGCATGTTATCTACGTTGATTGATTCTTGGACCTTCCGCGGAAAGCAAGAATGTCAATTTGATAATGTCAAGGACAGTCACGTTCCCTACCCGTCACAGAATCTTATGTGCTCGACTCTTACATGTACGCATACATCCATAAACCTACTGCAACTTTTCGTGGTTATAACTAATAACATTTAACATTTACAGGTTGCAGCCGGTGTATTATACATTAAACATCAAGAAGTATAGAACTAAAATACTTCTTACACGGGTTATATATTTATGTAGACTACTCTTTAGCCCATTAGAATCAGTTAGCTAATAATAACCGTTCTCTAAATAGGTTGTCTATCTTCCAAGACACTTTGTGAATGGTCGCCATATGTTCTTTGCTGTTGACAATTGTAACTTCAAGAAAGACACTTTTGATAGTAAAATGTCTGACGTAGAACCGTTTTGAAAATTCTCCAAAATGTTATAAAATGTTGTGCCAGCCCTTGACAATTGACAAAATTTTCACAGAACTTTCAGGGGTTCTCAGAATGCCAGACGATGGCAAATGTTTCATCACACAATCTTGACACCATTCATGAAAAGTTTCCTTCTCACAAACTGGGCTAAAATGGCCGGCATATTCTAAAATGAAGGTAACCATCCAAACTATGGATTATGGAACGTTTATTGTTCAAAGACTCCATTTTTGTTCAATAAAGTTTTGAGATCCTATGGAAACTATTAATCCTAACTTTTGAAAGGCTTCTATCAAAATAAAACATATCTATCGGGAAAGAAACGTTAGAAGAAAGGTAGGAATTCTAATCATTGCATTTGATTAAGTGCCAATGTTTAAGGTCATTGTGGAGTTCAACGCGATACGAATGGTGGGTCAGCAAATTGGTACAGTGTTCATGTGTGGCAGAGACATAAAGCACGCATAAACAGCTACAGCACTATTGGAATATGATGATATTCGTATATTTTGATGGTATAGCACATATCAAACAAATATATTCATCAAGAAAATAATCTGTTGAAATAAAGTGGGTGGGGTAAGATATATTTTTATTATTTCACATTATTTAATTGTTTAAATACTTCAATATTGTTATTACAGTGACAACACATATTCTAGGATGGAAAACCGAGGAGAATAAGATGAAGTTTTGCTGTGTAACATCAATAAATAATAAATTACGCAAAGTTGTATTTTCAAACTTGGCCGCCATTTTGATGACGTCTTAGATCGGTCCAGTCGCGAAACTCGGACTGGCGACATGTCTTTTTATGACATTCAGATATGGTCTTACATTTTTGTATATGTCGCCATTAATTTTTTTTCCGATCGCACGGGATTCCCGTTCTGAATACACTATAAGCTACTATTTAAAAACTATCCAACCTCTGTGAATTTTTAAGCTGGTAAAAGTTCTATTGCTATGATTATCATAAGTCTCCCTGCTTTTTCAAACAGAATTATCATCTCTTGTCAACATAGCTTGTTGAATTTACAATGTGTCACTTTTTGAGATGCAAGTGAATTGTAGAAATTGTTTACTTCTTACGAAGTCTTTAATAATAAGTCTGAATCTAGTTTAGTCCAGATGTTTTGGTTTTCAAGTCTGTCGCGCTTTCTAGTAGCACATTTGGTTTTAATGACATGTCCTCCCTCACCAGTAACAAAATCCGGGCCATCGTATAGTCGGTTTATTCAGTTTGAGATACACAGACAACATTAATATAAGCACTTCTGGAATTTGCAAAGTATATGACGTTTCCCTTAGCATTGCTTAATATTATCTATCTATGAAAAACGGCGTTAAACCCAAAACAAACAAACAAAAATCTGTCTGCCGTTACTGTCCAATTGTTTATAGGGACGTAGACACAATACGTAGGTACCTGTTCGATAAGAATTTTATTGTTAACTCAGTGCAAAGTTTGACATTTACCCTTTATTAGCGATGCTTTTATATATTTGATGTATATATTGTAATATTTCATTGAAATTTCAGAAACTAGCTCAGATGAGCGATTCTGCGTGCAAACTTTGAAAACAATCAGGCTATTTTATAAATGGACAATAAATTTTAATGCAAGTAATGAGAGCTTAACCCTTATCATGCTAAACACGATTGATTCTGCCTTTGCGACCAGTGTAGATCATGATCAGTGTGCACATCCGTGCAGTTTGATCATGATCTACACTGTTCACCATTCAGTCAGTATCTTTTGGTAAGCACCCCTTTTAGCAGTTATTGGTACTGTCCAAATTGAAAGATGGACAAGTTCATCATAGAAATTTAGCAGGGTTTGGGTTAATAGAACGTTGAAATTCAGATCGTATCAATACTGTAACATCAAGTTTAACATACACCTAAATTAGATCCTTTAATCTGATAATGTGATCTTTGCATTTACCTAAGTCATTTCCAGCTATTGTCGATGGCTAATGCATTATTGTTTGATTTTGATATAAAGCATTATATTTGTAGTTAAACTATTGTATGAATAAAAGTTAATACCATAGATAATGCCAAATAAAGGTAGATTTTTTCCCCCTATTTTAAAGTATAATTTGTACTTAACGTTTTTTTGTTGTTTTTTTATTACTATATAGTTGTTTCAAGGAAGATGAAAGTTTTCTTTTGTTGCGATATTTTGCACTTTTTTATTGCTAAATTTGTGATAATAATTTGTAATAATGTTTCTAATGCGGTCTAACAGTTGGGCCCGCGGTCAGTGCCAAACACCGTAATCATTATTTTAGTTGTTCCGCATTACAGGCGCTTTCACGTTCTCATGAATGAAGTTTTTTTTACGGAAAATGAGACGAGTTTTCTTTTCTTATCTGATGTTTAAACAAATCAAAATCGCAAAAATATATCGATCTATACTTTTAATAATCTTACTTGCAAATATTTCCACATCAATATGGCCTTTATATAAATATCTATTTCTGTTTTTGATTTTAGCCAGACAAACCTGTGTTGAACTAGAGACCGGACAATAGTATAAACTATGGACAGGCAATTTATATAAAGAATCAAGTAATACTATCATATATCACCTTTCTTATGCTGATTTGATAAGGCTGATGTTACTGGAAAACAGTAAAGGAATACCCTATATTAGCTCAATAACAGGGTGTTGTACAGGTTATATTAAGAGTTGGCTATACTTTTGACCCCTGGTTACGTCTGTAGAGCTGAAAACATCATTAAAAGCAAGACCTTCCTTTGTTTTGAACTTAATTACTGCGCGTCAACAAACAAATAAAGTTAATATTGGCAGTAACAGAGTCATTTGATAAGTCTTAGGAAAGGCAGAACGACGACAAGTTTAAAGGTGTATTTAATTATACACATAGACATTTTTGCATGTACAAGCACCCATTTAGCATGAATTTTATCAAACATACAGGATAAATGCGACTTGAGCGCTTTTCACGAACGATGTCTTTAATTTTATTTTTGCAAACTCGAATTAAACGCAGTCCGTCTAATACATTCTTCAACTGTAAGTGCTTACCTGACGTTGCGGGTACTCCGCTTTGTGGTATGTGCTTCCAGTCAGTGTCCTGTTACTTTAGTTTTAGCATGGGTATAATAATATCTTGCATTGAAATCAAAGAAGCAGACCTTTGAATAAAAAATAATCTGGTGCTCCTTTGAAATAATGGCATAGACGAATATAGCGAAAATAAATAGCTCGCAAAATTTTATGATTTCATACAATATAATGTAAAAGCAGTAATCGAATTTTTTTGTTTGTTTATTGCTTAAATACCTTGAATTATTGCAAAATTGCATAAACATATTTAAAAATTAGAATTTATTGATTCTTAAGTTGAAACACATTCGTACAGAACCGCAGGTTTGCACAGAGGTCAGGGTTATTATAATACTAGGAGCATCGTACCCCATGTACCTTTCATATTTTTCTACTGTCCATGCAGGACTTTTATTACGTCTTTTGTCCAGTCCTTACAACAAAGCTGCCTTCACAAAGGGACAGCAGCGGGGAGGGATATTACTATCGAATGATCTTGGTATTTTACGGATATGATATGGAATTTCTATGACGACAAACATTTTTGTCATACATTTGTTTGACATGAAAGGTGTGTTAAACTTATAATTTCTGAAAGACTTACACGACATTGTTGCATTTTTTACTGATAAAGCATTACATTACCTTATAGATACATGTACTTTGGTTCAAACAATTCAAGCTGTACCCGCGAAAATAGGTAGACATTAGACAGCATAGTGTTTAGGCCTTCAAAAAATAAACATATACATAACAATATGAATAAAGAGGTAAATGAGCTCAAATATATCATTTCGTGACGCCGATTGACATGCATTTGTCATAAATCAGGCAACAGTGCAATAAAAGTAGTGTTGTTGAAATTTAGAAAACAGCAATTGACCTGCAACGGCAACACCTACAGTAACTGCTGGTCAGTAAATCGCTCGTATGAACCACCGACTGCAAGACAAATGTCATCAAAGAATAAATTAGGAGCAAAGTTACAAAAACGCAAGATTAGTCAGCTCAACACTGCACAATTCAGAAACGGGCAATTTTCTGGAGACTGTAAAAGAAAATATGGACTCGGACAAAGGAAAATCTTGTTGTTGTTTTTTTTTTGATGGGGCTATGATCCTCTTAAATGGAAGTTACGGGCACAGGTGGTTGTGCTGCATCCAAAAAAGTGACAATAATAGTGAACGAGTTAGGATTATTAAGGTGGTTCTGCACGTTTGGATCGAAATTTTTTCTACAATGTAGAATTCGATTTAACTCTGATTTTCAAAATCTTCAGAGTATACCTTAAAAATTCAGCAAATAAAAAGGATAGGGTCGTGTGCTTGACTTTTTGCTAGACTGATTTGAAAAATTTGGACCGCACGCAATATTTTACATGGGAGTCTATGGTAAATTCATAACTTTCATAACATGTTCGCGAATAGAAATTTTTCTACAATGTAGATTTTGATGAAACGCTAAATTAAGACATTATTTTGATTTTCGTAACGTGTTATATTTTTAATATCATATTTTGACTTTAGAAATATAGCAACTGTGCCATAAATGTAATAAATTTACTCACGGGTTTCGATTAATTCAGAAAATGATTTTCGTTTCCGTACGCCGAATCCATGCTTTATTCTACGTTTTTCGGATAAATGACGTTACGCAATCACTTCCGGTTTATTAAACGAGCAGAACTACCTTAAGCCAGATCACGCATCCGCGCATTCTGGTCAGGATCCATGCTGTTCGCTTTCAAAGCCTATTGCAATTAGAGAAACCATCAGCGAACAGCACTGATCCTGACCAGACTGCGCAGAATGGTCAGGATCCACGCTGGTCGCAAAACCACGATGTTGGTTTTCTCGTGGCGCGGCTCATATATTGTACCTGGCTAAACATCTGAACAGATATATAACTTTCTGTCTCAGAATACACGTATTCTTTTATGGTATTATATACCTTGTTTCAAGTAACATTAATTTAACTAATAAGCCGAGAGAGAAAACTACCTACCACGTGACCGTTGCCAATCTCATTTGCAGCTTTAAAACCACAGCTTCTATCAACGTAGCTTATTAAATAATGGAGTGTCTTTGCTTTGAAGAGGATTTTAACGGCATAACAGAAATGCAGAAAGGTACGTGTTTGTATGACAGATTTGTTGATAAATACTATTTACTAAAATTATTAGTTAAGGTAGTTCTGCACGTTTGGATCGAAATTTTTTCTACAAATGTAGAATTTGATTAAACTCTGGTTTTGCAAAACTTCAGAATATACCTAGAAAAAAAATCAGCAAATAAACAAATAGGATTGTCTGCTTGATTTTTTGCTACTTAGTAGTAGACTGATTTGAAAAATTTGGACCTCATGCAATATTTCATATTGAGAGTATAGGGGAAAATTATAACTTTCATAACATTTTCGCGATTAGAATGTTTTCTACAATGTAGATTTTGAAGAAACTTTCTACGGTTGTTCATAAACATATGGACTATAATTTGGTGAAATTAAATGTATTGGTCCATGTGCTCATTTTTGTGATATTTGACTATGATTAAAGTGAACCGGACATTTCACGCTAATTTTAACACATTATTTTGAATTTATTTAACGTGCCGTATGTTTAATATCATATTTCGACTTTAGAAAAATAGCAACAGTGCCATTGTAATAAATTTACTCACAGGTATCAATTAATTAAGAAATTGATTTTCATTTCCGTACGCCAAATCCAGGTTTTATTTTACGTTTTCCGGATAAATAACGTTACGTCATTACTTCCGGTTTTTCAAACGTACAGAACTACCTTTAAACATAAGCGTAGCAAACAAAAACTAACTTTCAAATTAACCATTGTTCCAATTTTTAAATTCACTTATTATATACACCACAATCATTATTTTAAGCATAATCATAACATTGTCTAATCAGAAAGTTTAAAATCATTACAATGTACATTTTTAAAGAAATTAATTTCCTCGTACAAATAGGCAATTAGTACAAAGGATGATATGGACATGATTTTTACCGACTAATATTTATTATACAATGTTTTTATTCTTAGTTTAATAGGTGTTACAGCCATAGTCTTTTGATTCAAAATAATGTTCAATCTAAGAAAAAAAATTTCTTTGAGATCTTAACCAGCAAAAATATTAACTGTAAGAACCTTTTTATTTACATTCGCCATTGAAAATTTTGACGTTCTTTGTATATGAACATTGAAAGGACAGTGCTGCGTAGTCATAATGTCATTGTTGTGACGACGTCCGCGTATAGTCAGGGAGAACGTTCCTTAGATATTAGAGAGTTTGAGATTTCAAACTTCGCCTTCCCCTTTAACGTCTCTCATATATATTTTGGGTAAAACGTCACCGATATGCGTGTATTTTATTTATATCACACGTTGCTACTAAAGTTTTCCATGTAATATCACGTAAGCCTAAGACTTCTCTTTATTACTATGCGAAATAAAAAGCTTAGTTTCAGGATATCTGCTTATTAAGTTATTTGATTATCCATATATATAATTAGACTAAATTTGATGCGAAACACTATCAATAGGTATAAGAATAATGAAGCTTTGTATGGCTAATGATTTTAACTAAATACATTGAATTGAACCTGGAAGTATGAAGTTATCAACTGATTTTGAGAAACTTTGAGATTTTGTTCAAACTTTAACTTCTACGGCATATTTGTGTCCCCAGGCGGTATCGACTATACCAGATGGGCCTTTTTGTCGTATAAAGTGAAGTTTTGAACGTCCGAAGATGTGATATCACGAAAGTCGAAACTTCATTCTTTTTACATCTACTCTGTCCACATACTCGGCATCAAAGACTGAAATCTGGATGGAGGCACATGGCATGACAGTCATTTTACTTGAAAAATAAATAATTACGCGCGATTATCATTTGGTGGAACATTTTATTTTCACATCCAAATAAAATCAATTTGTTTCTGTCGGACACTTAATACGACAATTGCGTTTTAATCATAAACATAAAATGGTACTAGTAAGACGGAAATTCTTCTGAAGTATCAGACAATTTCAGATCTATGATATCATGATGAGAGACGTTTCTTGTTAGCCGTATGAGATAACTCCACTCTTTAAATGCACGGAACCAGAGCCTGGCAGAGGGACATTGTGGGTTAATTCCCGCTTTGTTTCTTACATGTTACAAAGAAAGTCGGTCTTGAAACTCGGTGTGACCCTACCCTACCCACCCCCCCCCCCCCCCCCCCCCCGCCTTAAATTGGGTGACCCCCTCTTTAATGTTGGTGTCCCTCTAACCAAAATTCCTGGATCCGCAGATGCTTTACTTATAAAATAGAGTATTAAAATCATATTGTGCTCTCTGAGAGTTTGGCATTATACAGAGTCATACAGAGTGTCATTATCACTTTGATACGATCATTATAGGTTATTAACTTTGTATGTGGATATATGCACGAGTTCTGCAGCGGTAATATTGCGCGACGTTAGAAGCGCAATATTGTTTGCGAAAGAACGAGTGCATATATCCACATACAAAGTTGATAACCTTTTTATTACATATCCACTATCAAATGATTAATTTATATCTAAATTATCGTTCTGTCACGAAAGACAGGAAAAAATACGGAAAAAATTTCTCCGAAAACGCAATTAACAAATCAAACTGACGCGCATTAATATTTTCCGCGAAAATGACGCCGACTTGTTGTCGCAACGTGCGCGTGGACGCCATGGACGTCACGCGATTCTTTCCATTACAACGTTAAGAAACCATTCCACGTCCTATATTAGTCCAACTCATGGGGTAATTATAACTTTCATTTCATTTCAGTCTGATAAATTACTACATGCCAGTATCTAATAGGTGAGATTAATCAAAGTGTAAAAGTAAACAAAATGTTGCATAAATTACAAATTAAACAAACACACAATAGCAACAAAAAATCTAAAGAAACGAGATCAGCAATGGACGCACCGTCAGGGGAGGTAACTAGAGTCACGGATTGGGACTAGTCCGATATGAAAGCGTTCAACGTCATGATATGGAAAAATATTGCACGATCGCGGTCTATTGAAACCCAATGGAAAATAATTTTAGGTATATAATAATCATTTTTATTTTCTCTCATGATTGATTTACAATCGTGCATTGTATACTGACTATACAGACATAATTTTATATAAAACCTAAATGTTTGGAGCAATACTAACGATTTTTTACATTGTTCACATTGTTTTATCGTCTGATTTTTTTTTGTAATCGCTCTAATATCCATGCGATATTAATTGAATTTTTTCTTTATTTAATTTTCATTTTTTCATTTCTAAAGTCGCTTGTAAAATTCCTGCCCTTTCGGACAATTGGTATCAAAATGCACGAAAAAAACGATCATAATTACGGACAAATTGAATGGGCGGATTAAAAGAAGTAAGGTTCATTCTAATGTTTGAAATCTCAAGGAATTTTAATTTTAACTTCAACTTTATACGTTAACTTCGCAAGAGACGTTGAAGGGGAAGGCGAAGGTTGAAATCTCAAACTCTGTATTATCACAGTGTTTCCTTCTGATGAAACAATGGCCGAAAGGCTGAATTTAATGTTAAATGCAATGAAACGTGTGCAATTTATAATATAATCTTGTTTACAAATGGAAAGAAAATATAATGAAATATAAGAAATGTTTAATTTTCGATGTTTATTTGAAATGAACGACAGCTAGTGCGATTCATTTTTAATTTTGCCGATCATACTCTGTTGTTCATTTCGCATAAACACCGAAAACAACTTAAATGAATAAAAAGACACAGCAGTTTCTATAAGATATTGGAATAAAGGTTCAGGTCACTAGAATATGTTTTATATTATTTTTGTATTTTGTATTTGGACAATAAAACTACTCCCTTTGACTTTTCACATAAAATCAAGAACAATCATGATGATAACAGTAGTTCAACCTGACGTCTTCAGTGTAGATGTTAACTATAGAAAATCCCCATTCTGTAATAATACCTATTCAAAGAACCTATCTATTAACAGGAAGTGCGTCTAGCTCACATATTTTTAAAGCCATACCTTCCAATGATTGAAACATACAGGGAGTTGAACATAAAGATCGTGTGTATAATGTATGCATTTATTTAGTAAAGATTTATTTTGAAGTACATTTATATATATTTCTTACCAATAATAAAAAGATATGCATTCAGTCGAAATCTTTTTTATACAGGCCATAGAAAGTATAATTGTAAAATTTTATTCACTGATAGTCCGTACTCGTAAACTACCGAAAAAAATTCGTGAAAGTGTTATTATGATAATGAATAACACTTTTCATATCTCGCAAAAATGAACATATATCGCAAGTATTTACTATGCAAAAGTATTCTAATTTTAGAAATAAGGAACTTATAACCATGGAATAATATCTGATGTTACAGTACATATAATAATAAACTTAATTGCTTTTAAATGATGTCATCAGTAGGATACAAACAAAATAACAGTGTAATTCCAACGCGGTTACATTGGAGTCCTCAAACATTGAAGACAAGTGTAAAAATTTTCTGCGCAGAAAAAATATATACATGAACAAGAGGAATGGCGTAAAGTGGTTGTATATTTATGTAGAGTGAACATAATGTTTGTAAACTTGACAAAATGTCGTCAAAAATGCTTAATAAAACGCTACGTGTGTGGTTGTTTTTCCAACACAGACGTTCCTTCCTGTATTCCTAGAATTCAGTTCAGGCAACGAAAACGTGCAAAAATCAGTTTTATTTTCATGTTAAACTCAGTCTCATATTTCGAATTATTGCAAGTGAATTTGTAAGCAGTGAATAGTCCTCTAATAGTTTAGGATTTTAATAATATTCAAATGGATTCTATGAGTTTTAAGATGTTTTATTTCATTTGAATCAAGTCAGTGTGTCAATACTACATATACGAAGAGTATAAAGATATATTTTGGTATGGTTAAAATGCATCTAGTAAATAAATAACAAAATGTAAGTTTTCTTTTAGGATGCAAAGTATTACTCTAATTCGATTATATAACGTTTTTGGTCAAATTGTGATACAACGTATATTTTAATGTTCCAAAGGGCGTATGCCAAGTGTCCATTCGAATATTATAAAGTGGTCGTTTTTACATATTAATGAGCATACCTTAGTATAGTGTTGTGTAAAATAAAAAAAAATATCGTCTTGTAACTTTTTTAAAATAAGTTTTCAGTTTCTAAAGTAAAATATGCCATTGGCACTTATATAAACCCTTCGAGCCTCATACATCTGCATGGGCAAATGTATCTGTAGAAAAAAAACGCTTATTAACCCCTCTTGAATAAGCATTATACATTTAATATTCTGTCATTAACAGACTCATACTCCCTTATTTTCAAATATTGCGTAAGTATCGTCGTATGAATTGGAGATTTAAGGTTTTTCTTTTAACATTTTTAGGTGTAAAGGGCAAGGAGATCTCAAACATGGACACGCTGGATTTGAATTTTACGTTTTAATCTACTACAAGTAGAAATTGAAGAATGACGGGACGTTGGAAAAGGATATGTAGAGATGTGAGGCCATTCTACATTGAACCGATTTAAGTCTCTGCGATCAGAACGATATAAAGGACACGTCATTTCCACGTTTCATAACATTTGAAATAGAAAATTAATGACTACCCGATGTTGTAAAAAGACATGCAGAAATTTGGTGTTATTTTTACTTCGAACCGTTTTAATACTTAACGATAAGAAATTGAAAGCAAACCCATATTGCGTAAGGAAAGACGAGAATTCGATTAAATATAAAAATTAAGGTTTCCATAAACTGGTGGAAAACACAGGAAGAAAATTCGCTTGAGAACTATAGCTAGAGTTCATGACAAGTAAGAAGAATTCAAATTCACACTTAATGCTACCAATAGACTTAAGTAGAAAATGGAGAACAGTTCTGAAATACTACAAAATAACACGGAGATCATAATAAACGTAAAATTCGCCCTTGCTAGTTTAGTTCCCCAATGGTGTCGAACTGTTCTGATAATTTTTATGTGCATTGTCTTTCTTATTGGAATACCAGGGAACGCATTGATTATATTTATTCAGACCAAAACAAACAAGAAAACTTCAACGGATTGGTTTCTGACTTTTCTTGCAGTATCAGATATTCTCTCTTTGAGTATTAGTGTACCAATCTATACAATTATTATGTCAGAGTTGTGGCCAAAGAGCGGGTAATTAACCGGGCAAGCCCATGGCAACTTATCTTATGATCAGATGTCACTAGGGTGGAGAAGTAAGAAACGAAATAGTAAAAATGTAAGACCTTGGGATGTGCGTGCGTGCGTGTGTGCGTACTTAGGGAGGGTTAGGGATAATATTAAGAAAAACAAGATACAAACAACCTTTACCCCCTTGGAGGGGCGGTTGAGTCAAGGGTCATACGTCTGAAATCACAACCTTTAGAATATTTGAACCTGTTGTATAATATTGACCAATGATATTGTACAATAATTATGCTTTCTGTTTGTGTTTCAAGTGTGAAAACTCCGAACAATATACACAATTGCATATGCAAATATTCTTCATGTTAGCAGTGTTTTACAACGGAAAACGTGTTTATTGGTACTTTGAATAAGAAAAAATTGAAAAAATAAGCTTTATCATATAGAAAGTATATTTAAAGCGACTTTCAAAAATAACATTATCAGTATTTTAAGCAAAGTTGTCGTATTGGCGTATGTTATACATTCTGCATTCAAACCATTTCGCAATGAAGTCGCCAATTTTACAGTTATAAGGACCACTTTTAAAAGGAAAGCTCTCTTTTTCACGTTCCATGATTCGTTTCACGCCTGTAGTGAACAACCGATGAATGAGAATGTAAAATAGTAAGATTTGATAAGAGATATATCAGAAAAACAGCAAACTAAGCTATGTTGTTATTTGGGTGTAGGGGTAGCGTTACGTAATTTAATGCGAAAATGAATTCGGTGACTCCATATTTTTTTCCTTCAGTCGACAGAAAATAAAGTTTTCATGATCATGTTAGTTTTTTGTCAAAGTCTATCGTTTGGGTTTTACATGAGACAAGATTAACGCAAACTTTTATTCAAAACTGAACGTCATATTTGTCGCTCTGACGTCACTTTAACGTAAATATCGGCTTCAACGTTAAAATGATCTCCACAAATTTTACACAATTTCAAAGACATTTTTAAATGAAAATATGATGAGAAACAAGCAAATCGATACTTGTTGACTGAACAGAACGATTTAAGAAATCAGTCTGACGGACGTGAAATAATGGTTCATCAAAAATGGACGTCAATGGTCGTGTTTGAAGGTTTGTAGAGAAAAAAGTTACAGAAATATAAAAAAAGTAAAATACGCATTCTATGAGGAATATGCTGAATTTTATTTTAAACATAATTTTGAAAAGAAACCCAAGAACTTCAAATTAGGCGCATTCCACCTTAAGGTTTCTTAATAAATTGATAAATATATTACGGTATAGAATTGGTATGCTCTATAAATTTAGCCCATTTTATAGTATGTTTTGTAAGCTTGTTATTCATCAAAGTTATTTCTTTTTCAACATTAATTTTCATCTTAAGATACTGTTTGAATATTTCAATTTGTGGAGTGACATTTCTCAGCTTCAATCTGGAAATTAAGTATTTACCTAGAATGATTATGAAGTTAATTACTAAGTCTTGTATAGCGTATTACTAATTAGGTGTTTCATTTAATATGCCAAAACTTACATCCATGAAGTTGAATGTATAAGTAATCTTCTTTGTCTGTAGGAAATTGCTTAAATTTGTCAAAAAATTCTGTACATGCTGAGATTTCCAAAAGAGGTGTTCATTGGTTTCTACATTCATATTACAAAAATTACAAAGGTTTGCTGTTGAAAGATTGCAAGTAAGGAGGTATTTGTTTGTTGGTATAAGTCGCATCAGGTAACGGTATTGGATATTTCACAGTGTTGTATCTATTGTGGTTAGGTGGATTGTATTAAACATTTTTTTCACTCTAGGCTGTTAGTTTTAAATTGGTTATTCCATTTAGTTTCTGCTGTAGCAGGCTCAGTTTTTATGTTATTAAGCATTTTTATAAAGGAATTTATTTACATTTGTGATTTTAATGATCTTTTCTAAAAGTGTCTGAATTCGAATATTTGTTAACAGATTTTGGTCAACCTTCAGTTTATATTCTCTTGGAATAGCACTTATTAAAGAGTTGTATTTCAAGAAATCTTTATCGTTTAGACCATATATGTTTTGAGATTAGTCGAATTTGTAATATTTACCAGTTCTGATATCAGATAGGTGTTCAATGTATTTTATTCCATGTTCAAACCAGTTTTTCCAAAAAAGTGTCTTGCCTGATATTTTTATGTTATAATTATTCCATATGAGATGTGTGCTACATGTATCAATAATCTTTTCTTTATTATAATATCTATTTATTATGAACCATGAAATCTATATGTCTTAAAAAAAGACATTGTTATTACATATATGTTCAATATCATTTTTACTAAGATTGCATTCAAATAAAATTGAATTGCCTAACTTATCTAAAATATTATTATAGAACAATTTCCACTGTCCTTTGTTTTCCATTGATGTTAGTCTTTTAACCCAACTTGCTTTCACGGCATAAATGAAACTTCCTATATCAGTTAGTTTTAAACCTCCTTTTTCATATCTTTTAATAGTACATTTCTTCTGATTTTATCAGGTTTATTGCCCCATATAAAGTTGTAATTGTTTTATTTATATCTTTGATAACAAATTCAGAAGGATTTTGTAAAACAGAGAAAGGATATTCAAGTTTTGATAATGCAAAAGTTTTAATAATAGTGATTTTTTCCCATCAAAGTTAGTTTGTGATGCTGTCATTGTTTTAAACAATTTTTGAAGTCTATTAATTTTGGTTGTAGGTTCAATTCATGGGTTAGTTTAATGTCTGTATGAAAAGTGATTCCTAAGTTTTTTGCTTGTTTTGAGGTCCATATGAAATGTTTGTGTTCGGCATATCTAAGTTGTTTCTCTTGTAAAGAGCCTACTTTAAAAACAGTTGATTTTGATATGTTTAATTTCAATCCGGAGGTGTAACTAAACTGACTTAATACTTCTATTAGCCGGTCGAAAGAACTGTTTTTGCCATCAGTAATATATGTAGCGTCGTCAGCAAATAAACTTTGTTTTACTTCAGTATTTCCAAACAAGATTCCTTCAATATTGTTATCACAATTTATTTTTCTTGCGAGTATTTCCATACAAATTATAAAAATTGAAGAAGATAAGGGTTAGCCCTGTCGGACTCCGCGTTTAATAGGAAAACTTTCAGACAAATGTCAGTTATTAATGATTATACAGTTTATATCAAAATAAAATAGTTTAATCCAATTGATTAAAGATTCTCTAAAGTTTAAGTGTTGCAAACATTGAAAAATAAAGTCGTGATTAAGGCTATCGAACGCCTTTTCATAGTCGGCAAAAGATAGAATACCAGGAAGTTCATTTTTTTCTAAATACATGTATTCTGTTATTTCATAAATTAGTCTAATATTTTCCCCTATGTATCTTCCTTTCATGAATCCAGATTGTTCAGGGTTAATAACAGATGGAAGTATTTTCTTGATTCTATTTGATATAGCTTTAGTTGCAATTTTGTAGTCAACATTAAGTAAACTTATAGGACGCCAATTTGATAATGAAGTTTAATCTTTTCCAGATTTCGGTAATAATGAAATAATTCCTTATTTTTGTAGTTGTGTAAGCGATCCGCTGTGAAAAAAAATTAATATATAGTTCATATAATACATTTTTAAATCTTGCCAGAAAATTTTATAAAACTCTGTTGTCAAGCCATCAGATCCCGGGCATTTATTAGTCTTTATTTCTAAAAGTGCTATTAGTATAGTTTATACTAATTTGCTTTAGCTTGATTGTGATGAAAGCTTTAAGCTTATTGTAACCACTCTCGAGTCCACTTCCTGGAAAAACCAGTACTGATGTCATATGAGAAGTCATGGTCTTGACCCCAGTGGGGCTCGAACCCACGACCCTTGGATTGAGCGGCCGACACCTTATCCACTAGACCACCGCTCCCCCTAAGTGCTATTGAACATTCATACTAAAGTGCTATTGAACATTCATACATGCTATGCTATTGAACATTCATACTCAGAGAGTAGCCCATCACATAAACTAGATTCACTGTTAGATAATTTAATTTGTTGATCATCAAAAAAAAAAAATAATAATAATAATATCAGTGGGCTGTTGATCCTGCTTACTATATACACGTTTATAAAAATTAACTTTTTCATTTAAATTTCATTCTGATTTGTTATTTCAGCTCCATTGCTAATGAGTTTCAATATGTTCTTTTTTTCTGCGTTTCTTTTTTCTAAATTTAAAAATATATTTGAAATTCTTTTCATTTCCTTCAATTCTTATGGCATTTGCTCTTAATAAAATTCCGTTTATCTTGACTTCGTAAATTTGGTTACGTTCTTGATCTTTTGATAATAATTCTTGTCGGTGTATTTCAGCTATATTGCTTGTATCTTTCCTACTATTTCATAATTTCTTGATATGTTTTATAAGTTTCTCTTCAATTTTTTTTTCATTTTCGTTTTTCTTACATGATGAATATTTAATAGTTTCATTTTGAAAGATTTATTTTAATACTTATAATTGAATGATTTAATCTGTTTAAAAGCCAGGCTTGATATCACTATTGGAATCTAGATTTGGAAGATTTTTAGATATTAAAAAATAGTCTAACCTACTCATGATTGGAGGATTATTTTTGGAACGCCATGTAAAAAATTTGATTTTATTATATTGGCGCCAAAATGTCAATTAAATTAGCTTGACTTATCGTGTTATTCAACTTTTGTCTACATTTTTTTGTGGGAATCTTGTCGACTATTTTGTTCATCTTTTTTCGTATCTAAAACAGCGTTAAAGTCATTTTTTGTCATCGTTTTCTATGATTAATTGCTCAAGTTTGGTAAGAACTGTGGAATCATCATTATTCGGACCGTATACATATACGCTTGTACATTATAATAGAAAAATGATACAGATACATCATTGCATTGTGTCTTAACTTTTTAAATTCAATGTGAAAAGGGAGATTTCAGTACTCAACGTAATATTGAGAAAGGATTTTATTATCCATTGCTATCATGAAAACTTACTTGAAAAAAATTAATGCTGAGATACATGTAGTATAAAATTCCTAAAAGCGAAAAAGAAAACAACAAAAGGAGAATAATTCATTGATAAATGCATTAGACTGAAGAAAGAAAAAGTTTATCTTCATAACAATATATGTGTAAAAGTGCAAGGTGACTTTTCAAAGCAAGAAACATTTTATACAATTAATTTTCCATTAAAACATTCTTGTACAGTGTAGAATTTATGATAGTAAACAGTACTTATGAAAGCCATATATTGTTCTATATCGTCAAAGCAAATTTGAACATCCTACCCAGATATATACATTCTATTGTACATGTGCACATTTTGCATTTAATTTTCATGTAATGCAAGGGAGTAATTATATGTTATATCTTTCGTTGTAAGATTAAATGACTTTATGCATAGGCATAGCCTTTACGCAGTCATACAGTGTGTATCTATTTAATGTCATGATACACTAATTCAAGAGTAAGAAACACATTATTTGCATTACTAAGCTATCAAAGCTTGACAAGGGGAAGACAATCCATGGTTCACGCAAATACAGTAAAGCACGGTTATAAATAAACACTACCATGTCAGTTTCATAGTGGTATTTCCAAAGTTACGAATAGACATCGCATATCTCACCTGTCTAAATTACCTGTGTAACCTTCAAGGTTACTGATTAAAGGTGCTTGACCATGAATTGTCTGCTCTTATTAATTTGCCTTATAAAAGCAATGTAAGGATAACGATATTATCTATATAATAAATACTTAAAACGTGTTTTATGTTGAATAGGTTATACATATATACAATACAGTGTCTTTATAAAATAATAAAATCTGTATAAAAGTTTGATTTTTTTTTCAGTCAGCATAAGAACTACAAAACATATTTTCATTTGATTTTCCTTAAATTTGTTCAAGAACTTGTGAGTGCTAATAGGTATAGAAATCTTCACAAGTCTTGGGGTTAAAGGTTAGTAAGATATTAGTGTATATAACGGGACTTATAGATTATATTGGATATAGGTACGAAAGGAGTATTGGAGGGTCGTATTTCACAAACTGGAACATCTTTGCCATTTTTGTTCCATATCTTACTCGCTATAATAGCGATCTGCAGGTTGCACATGCAGATCTAAAGTTTGCTTTTAAAGCTCTGTAGTGTTTTCTTTGTTTCTTTCTTGTTTTTCTTTTCAGCGAATGTGCCGTTTATCTGAATTGTTCGGCGTGTATTATTATTATTATTATACCAGATTTGTTGAGCTACCTTTTCATTTGGAATATACGTTCAAAGGCGCTTTACAATTAAACATGTGACACATCGCAGATATGTAGGAAAATAACAAAACATGACATATGCAATCACAAAACTGAAACTGAACAATTTGATTAAACGCCTTTTTTATAAATGATATATTCAATGGCGTTGTACATAATAATAAAAAATAAACGTTATTACAACAATATCATAAATGAACAATGATAATATTTACAGCCTTATTGTAACAAACAGCCATGACCGCACCCCCACCCTTGAGGTCGTTTTACCCCTATTGCCAATACCAGTGCTTTAAACATCTGGTACGCCCAGACGGGCTGCATATAGTGGTTCAACCTCCCGGTAAATGGTGCCATCATGTACTGTATTAGATAGAAATACCACACACTTCAAGTGAAACCCAAGTCTTGCGAAAAACACACACACAGAACGTCATAACCCTTAAAATGTGACATGATGAAATAAAAGCTGGATTTTCAATTTAGTTAATTACATGATGAATTGTACAGTTAAGAGATCTTCGTCAGCGACGAATGACTTGCCGTAGTTCTGTATTACAAAAATTACAATGGCATATTTATTATGGGTAGAAACAGTCACAGTTGGTATTAATGTGTTGTAGAAAATTTTGAAAAGGTGTGTTTTGAGAGCTCTCTTTTGAATGAATTAAGTGATGAATCCTTTCTGAGATTGTCAGGGAGAGAGTTCCATAGTTTTGCGGCGGCCATCCTGAAACTTCTATCCCCGTAGGTAACCAGTCGACATTTTTGTGGCACAAGGGTTGTTGCTGCACTTGCTGACCTCAGATTTCTAGTTGGCACGTACACCTCCAGTAAGTCTCTCATATACACCGGCGACTGTCCATGCAAGGCCTTGAACGTTTGAATGAGAATTTTGTATTTGATTCTATCTTGTATTTGAAGCCAATGAAGATCTTTAAGGATTGGTTTTATATGTTCAAAACGGGTTGTTTTCGTAATAAGACGTGCAGCTGTGTTTTGAACATTTTGCAGTTTGCTCGTTGTTGATTTTGGCACTCCGTACAAAATAGCATTGCAGTAATCTAATCGTGAGGTCACAAGCATGTAAACAATATACAGACAAAAACAATGACAGAATGCCAAACAAATTATCAACAGTAATAAAATAATAAGAATGTGACAGACATAATAGCCTACCTGTTATACACAAAGCAAAATACAAACTTTTCACATGGAATTTTGAATTAGTAAAGCTGTTTTTAATGTAATAAGAAGACCAATTACTTCATATATAATGAGAAAACAATCCTATTGATAAAATAATAACAGTTAAAATTCTATGCTCACAAGTGTAAAAATATCGAATATCGTTTGTGATTTGTTGCTTTTTAAAACAACAAAGCGACAGCTGTCACGAGCACCTAGGCCTATCTATGATATTGATATAGTTACAAAAATGTATGTTGAACTAGGTTTAGTTATTTGAATATATTGAAATAATTTTTTACCTCTTTCTGTGCAATTGTGACATAACATTCTAAATATAATATAACAATTAATAATTAGACACGTTGATTTTCAGCTTAATTCATTTTTTTTATTATACTATGGTATCCCCTATTGTAATTTTGAGACTAAATACATTTGAAAAAGCAATTATCATAGGGAAAATTATTTTACGTTAATTTGTATATTAACTTGTGATTCTACAATAAAGTATACTATCAATCATAACAAACTAATCATACATGTTGTTTTTGATTCCATTACTATCCGTTTTATTTAAATACATGACTGATCCAAGGGAAATAATTAAATACGACCTGCCCCATAACCGCCGACAACCCTCCAATACTCCTTTCGTACCTATATCCAATATAACCTATATGTTCCGTTATATAATAGGGTTATTACAACAGTAGATTGATCTGGGACGCAGTATTTGGCTCGAGTGGATTTTGCCAGATCGGATCTCACGAGGCGCGCAAGCTCCGAGTGTTATCCGACCTTGCAAAATCCACGAGAGCCGAATACTAAGTCCCAGATCTAGCTACTGTTATAATGACCCTTTTTTATATACCTTTACCATTTTGATTCTTGTTTTGTTTTTGAACGAAATCTTCAATGTTTATCAATATTAAATGGAACTTAGTGAAGTTTTTATGTGCGCTATTTATAGAAATGTGTCGGGTCATGCATTTTTATGAAAATAGTCCGGCAGCATACAATACGGAAGGTACAATACGGAATCTAAAAGGTACAATACGGAATTTTTGTCTGTCTGTTCATATTTAATTATGAAATACAAGCTGATTTTTTACAGAATTTATATAGGTATATAATAAACACTAATATCTTACTAACCTTTGACCCGTAGCGTTTATGATGAATGCAACGCTTCATTGCATTCGCCTTTGCTATATTGTAGTGACCACTACGTTGTTTACCTCTATTACTTTTGAAGTAAATAAATCATATATTATATCTTGGATATTATTTTGCAGGTTAGTTGGACATTTTACTCATTCATTATAGCTACTCTAATTATGCACTGTAATATATTTTCATAGTTTAGCAGTTATTACTTTGTAAAAGGGAATCATTGTTTCATTGTCATTATTCACATTGCATTCGCCTTCGCTATATTGTAGTGACCGCTACGTTGATTATCTCTAATATTTTTTAAGTAAATAAATCATATATCATATCTTGATTATTGTTTTGCAGTTTGTGTCCCGCCAGTCCAAAAGGACGCACGTCTAATCAAACAACTATAAATTTGTTGATATGTTATAAGGCTGAGGCCAAACCTTCAATGAAAGTTATAAGGGCAGTTATCAGCTCTACCGGCTGGAAGCAGGCCGTGACACTAGAGGTGCGCGGTATTACCGGTATACCGGTAACCGTGGTACCATCTTCCCGTGGTACGATACCGCGGTACCATCGGGGAATACCGGTATTTTATCAACATTATCCCTACCTATGTTTATTTTTAATTTACATTGTCTATGTAGCCTTCCGTAACAGCATTTGACACCATGCATGATTTTCCGATTTATATTTCTGGAATTCCCATGCTACTATTATTAGTTTCCAAAAATAACCACCCAATGGTGCAATTGAACATGTATGATCGACCGCGTGATCCCCAATCAAAACCTTCGAAAACCTCCAGATTATTCCGTATAGATGGATGACGTCATGGGCGCACTTGTTTTTACTTCGAGTCTGATAAGGCCTAAAAAAATGTTGTGGTTCTGGTAACATTGCCAAAATTGCTAGGTAGGGTAGGTCGGTTTTTAATTTTTTTTTAATTTTTAAATTATTTTTTTAGGTAAAGTGATTCATTTTTGAAAACCATTATATCTTGTAGTTTTTACTCAGTTTCAACTTAAATCCTAAGGTTTACAATGTATATTTGCTTTAAATGTTGTTGTGTCTTCTTCATTAGTCATTAGTTTAAATGAAACACTGACACTCCTGTGCGATAGTGTTGCATATTATAAAAAATACACTTACCTTTGGCAAAAATAATAACTCCATGTATAAACATCGGACATTGAATAAAAATCAATTGCAAACAAAGCTATCCGTCAAAAAATGTTTACCCCACCCACTTGAAACAAACCTGCGTTCGTAGACATGCCGGACCGAACTACAAAAATTTGCCGGACCGAACATTAAATATGAAATAAACAGGAATCTTGATTCCTACTATCAGTATGCAGCTGTTGATATATTTTTCTTGTATCCAGTCTATTCTACATTGCTTTGGATTAAGAAATCCCGAAAAATAATTATTTTGAAAAGTGTCCCAAAAATATGGAAACAATATTCATCATTCAACCCATCTGTGTTTAAAGCGAAAAAAAAAAAAAACATTAACAATTATCGGTAATTATTCTGTTGATAAACTAAGTAATTGGCCTTGTTTTCTCATCATCAATTAAAACCCCCTCAAAGAGCCAAAAGAAGTGTGTCGGAATCATTGCATCTGAAGTGGAGATCAAAGTGGTATAGTTGCCCGAGATTGTCATGACATTACGTCATGTTTTCGCGCCATGTGACACATCACTGTCTGATCGTACCGCCTCGGTTCTTTAAATTGCTGAGAAGATATCAATAAAAAAAAGTTCCTTCTTTATTTTTTTCTTGAAAGCGAATGTGCAATATCCCGTATTAACTGACAGGTAAATGTGTCAAAAGATAATAGTAGATATCCTACCTCTGTGACTATTTTGCCCTCAAGGAATTTACATTATTGTGAGAAGAATATCTTACATAGTGTCGCGTCAAAAAATAAGTGTACAAAGATTCATTTAATTCTTATTAAAAACCACGACATCATACTGCTTTATTTTAAAACCACATTTCTATCTACGTCCACGAGGAAAAACCGTGGTATACCGCGGTATTTTTTTCAAGGCGGTACCCAGCCCTACGTGACACACGCGTAATTTTAGGGTTTCCAAGATGAATTCTTGTCGTACGTAAAAGTTGCGTAGTATAAAATGCGTCATTTAATAAGAAACATTAAGCTAGGATTCCAGCGAAAACAAATGGATAGAAAGATTCATTTAAAATATCATTGTAAGTAAATATCGGTGTTATTTACTTGAAAACTTTTCGGTAGATCAAATGGAATATTTACCTTTGACAGTAATTGGAAATTGTGCCAGTAAGTACAGTACTTGTGTTATTTCACACCGTTGACTTCTAAGTGTGACCTTGACCTTGGAGCTAAGGGTCTGGGTCTTATGTTGACATATTCAGGTACATAACGCCATCGTATAAAGGTCAAGAAATATTCCTATGAAAATGCCTATAAAAATTTGATGTTTTGACTGAATCTTCATCAAATGATATTTTGAAAATTTATGTCTGACATTTTTTATTATAATCAATGACTTTTTATTAAATTTCTGTAACAGAAATAGGTTTTCACATATTCCTTAGTTTTGTTTGATAATTTGTGCTTTCAAGGTGAGTTCATTAAATCATGAGTATTAATATCATGTGAGCTCTATTAGTATCAATAAAATGTGTTAAATGAGAAAAGCAAACATAAGATATAACTTCTGAATCTGTACGTTTGTCGACAAGAAACATGCTTTTTCCACATTCAGAAATACTTGAAAAGCATGTTCCATTTATTTATTCATGACGTTTAATATTCTCTCACTGTCTGCTTATTTGAAAATAAGTAAACGGGCAACAGAGGGAGACCTAAACAAAAGCCCTTGTACATTGTAGAGGCAACAGTCGTGTCAAAGTCATTAAAACGAAATATGAGATACATAAATGCAAGGACATAAGGACTGAAACTTAAAGCAAAACTGTTCAAGTATTTTGTTAAGCTGCCTCAAATATGCGGCATTGTATTAAAAAAAAAACTTACTCTTAAAACCTGAGGATGAAAATTGCTTATATTTACAATTACTCTTACATGTCAGTCTCTATGAAAATGATATACGATAAGAAAATAGTGAACATCTGTAGTGGAGATCATTTCAAAATATTGTATGTTATTCAGATAATGTCATCGACAAAGTAAAGTAGGGATCCCTTCGTAAAGAAGGATAACTAAAGAAATATTTTATGAAACAAAGTCGGAATAAATACATGTTAAACACATAAAATCTGAAGATGATAAACTTTCTTTGTCCTTTAAAATTAGTTCGTTATTTCTCGTAACAAGCAATACCATAACATGTATCAATGACATGTTATGAAACATGAAACTTTTGAAATGAATGAGGACATTTCAAAAGCCAACGAAGCGTGCACATGAAAGGTACGAGATCAAATACCTATATACGTTGAAATATATCATCGTCATTGGTACATACATTGATATAAATATTCTTTATCTGACAGTGTCTCATAGAATACATTACAATTGAGCCGTGCCATGAGAAAACCAACATAGTGGCTTTGCGACCAGCATGGATCCAGACCAGGATCCATGCTGTTCGCTAACAGTTTCTCTAATTACAACAGGCTTTGAAAGCGAACAGCATGGATCCTGACCAGACTGCGCAGATGCGCAGGCTGGTCTGGATCCATGCTGGTCGCAAAGCCACTATGTTGGTTTTCCCATGGCACGGCTCAATTATACTAGGGGCAAAAAGGTTACAACAGTTCTTGATATCGTAAATCTTGTTTCGAGATACAAGCGGTATTTCACAAAGTAATCAGTTGAAATCAAATATTTCATGATATATTTCCGCAAACATTTTGAAATATTTCCGCATTCACAGTTGCCCTCAAAATTTGATTTAGCGCTTGTTAGTAAATCTAGAAATTAAAATACATAGGATCATAAACAAGCAATCATTTCAGTTCCTGCACAGAATAAATGTGTGATGAAGGGCCAGTTCTACATGTAAACGCATAAAATAGAAGACCTTGGATATAATTAAAATTGGGTTTTTTTTTCACACTTAATCAGATAGTTTCAATCGCATTACTGACACAAAGAAATAACGAAACAATTATTAAACCACGATGTACTCATTCAGAAAAACAAACCAAAAGTAGAAATTATAAATATATCGGAATTTCAGACATCAACACCATATAAAAACAAATGCAACTCTGTTATAGCATCAGAAATATTTGACATTATAAGCTTGTAAAACACCTTCCATAAGTATTTTTTATATCTATAGTTATTACATAAAGCCATCAAGCATGACTTTTTCAAGTAAGTACTAGCGTTTCTCAAGTAAAACTACTCAAACACTAAATAAGTCGGAAATTCTAGAGACAATTTATCATTTAATATTTGATCCGACATCTGAATTTAACATTCAGCTGAACTTTATGATGTTCATAAAGATATAAAATAAACTAAGACACAAACTTTACTTTGGATAATTTCTTCCATCAAGTAAAGCTATTTGTTTTACAGTCGGGATGATTTGTATATATCGTGATTGATAAAATACTATATATATTTGATACCACTTTCCACCTCTCAAAATGTTACGTCAATGTTGATATATGTGTCAAACACAGATATCAACATTGACATAACATACGAGAAGTGGAAAGTGGTATCAAATATCTTGGGGAATAAAATATAATAGAATACAACACACATTCAGACATATATTTATCAAGTACAAACGCACATGTGTACATACATACCATGTATGTCTTATTAGACCAAATGATACTTTCATTTCATATTTTAGCAGATATTCACTACATTTGTGCAGATACCCATATGTGTACATAACTACAAATATGTATTATTTCAAATATATTTTTTCAGCAGTTCTTATAAAGCAGATATTCATTACACTGCTTACAATGTATGTTGTTTCTACCGCAACAGAAGGGTTATTCGATGGCCCTTGTTTTGCAACTGGTGAAGATGGGCCAGGAATATCGCGGTCGTTGAAAGAAAGCATGGTAGATTTGAAAACTAGAACATCTGGACTGCAACAAGATGCAGAACTATTAAGGGATTTTGTGAGCATTTTTTATCGGCCTCTCAATGCTGTTTGATACTAATAATTAAGACTTACTTTAGGGAGATCTATTTGTAACATACATGTAAAAATGTTAAAATACTATCTAAAGTACTTTAAAGTTTTAACAGGATCGAATGACGAGTTAAACATTTTAAAAATGAATGTTGTTTGATAATTTGTTAATACAAATTCAAAAGTACCTATGTTCTGAAGTACAATGTTGTAACAAATACTACATACTGAGTATTTTGGAGAGACCTGTTTTATTCAATATCAATATACTTTAAACGTAATCGGCAAAATACTGTTATGAAATAGTCAAATCATCTTGATGTGTTGATAATGTTGAATTGCTAAATAGATGCATGATTGACATGATACATTTTGCAGGTGAAAGAAAATTACGAAATGGAAGATGACATTATACATTTTCTCGATACTATGTACTGGATGAAACCTGAAGATATGGTTTCAAGTGAGGAAGTAGTTAAAGCGGTAATAAATCAGGTAAATGGTTGAACTGTTTTGTTACAGTCAGGGACCATAATTGTAAGCTCATTTATTGAATAGTTGTTATATATTGTTTGAGATAAAACAGGTTGAGCAGAAAGTATGTATTGAGAAATATCATAGGATTAATTATGTTTCATACAAATAAATGCATATTCCATTTATGTATGTTAGTCTGATAGATTAACACCCACATGAAGACAATACTGCAAGCACACAAATTATGAATGAAAATTGATCTAAATACTAATCATTTTAGTATGTTCTTTTACAATTTTTTTATATTAAAGAATTAAACTTTATATTTATAGATGGACGATAAATCATTTAAATTGTCTTCAGAAACAATAAATTAATTTGTGGTCAATGTAACAAATATTAAACAGTGTATTATAAATTAGGCTGCTGTTTCTTAAAATATCGCTGTACGTAATATATATATGTTACCGCCATTGATATAATTTGAAAGTTTTTTCTTTACTGTGATGAATTGCTGTTCATTATGTAGAAGCCTAAATGATCCGTGATATGAGAAAACCAACATGATACTGGCTTTGCGACCAGCATGGATCCAGACCAGCCTGCGCATCCGCGCAGTCTGGTCAGGATCCATGATGTTCGCTAACGGTTTCTCTAATTGCAATAGACTTTGAAAGCGAACAGCATGGATCCTGATCAGACTGCGCGGATGCGCAGGCTGGTCTGGATCCACGCTGGTCGCAAAGCCACTATGTTTGTTTCTCATGACACGGCTCAAATATTGAAATAAAAGTTGAAAGTTGGAAGCGGTACGTAGCACTAATATACTGTTGAAACCAATATTGATATTAAAACACATGCAAAGCTCTGTTTAACTTACAAGTAAATCTATTGACATGTAATATCGTTTTCCATTATGCTTGGCGTATTATAAATGTTTATTTTTATTGGAATCTTCTATGTACATATGTGTTCTTTTTAGATGAATGAGACACTCCAATCTCATCATGATTTATTGTCGTTATATGTACTGTACGTCAAACAGTTACGAACAAATGGCACACTCGCTGAAAAGAAAACCGAAGAAGAGACCAGGACGAAGCTACACAACTTTGAGGTTAAAATCTACAGTTGTATATGTAGCCTTAACATAGCTAATTCAGTCATTTGGAAATGTTGTCAGAAGTAACGTGTCAATTGCTAATCTAAAACCAGCCTTTTTAGCAAGTGCATCCCCGTTAACGCATGCGACATACAGGGCATATATTTCGATGCAGGACGGTGCTAACCTGATGGACTTTTTAAACACAATTTATCAGGAGGTAGAAGAATCCATTGCTGCAACATCGGCTTAAGGTTTCTTAAAACACTTACTTTGAAAATCGATCGGATAATAAAATACATTTTGTCGAATATGTCTATTTACATGTATAAAATATAACCTGCGTTGTAAGGCAATCTTTAACCTGGCTATCTACAACGCAATTATTAAAGATATATATTTTGAATTAAATGTTATTAAGTAATCTACAATAAGGGTTTCATGGACATTTAGGTTTACCAACAAAATAGTTTTCTTTTAAATAAAGTTTAAAGTGATTATTATCTTATACGGGAAAATATTGTTTCGTCTGATGTCCTTTTATTTTTAATTCAATGCAACCATATTTAGCTGTAATAAATGCATTTACATATTGGAATTTATTAACTTAAAGTCACTTCACACATACAATACGTTTTATTCTTTGGATATTTATATCTTAACATTTAACAGTTTTATGCACTTTTATCACATGTTTGACGTCGCGGGAGTGTAATAGAACCATTACATAAAATGATAATACACTAGTGTAATAACGCCTTGACGTCGACGTCGTTTATAGTATAGGAGAGGATGGTCAAATTGACTTGTTTATAAGTAAAAGAAAGTAGAAGTTTTTATGTTTCGACGGGAAAAGCTAACCTGGGATAAAAAGAATATTACATTTGTGACTTTACACATTAAATTTATTAAACTCGTTGAATAAAATTGATAAAATGCTCGACAGAGCCTCGCATTTTATTATTTTATTCATCGAGTTTAATAAATTCAGTATGAAAAGACATTCATGTAATATCTTCTATGTAACATTTTCATATATCTGTTACACTTTCATTAATCGTTGTTTGTTCTCAGGTTTTATTTTTAGAATAAGTATATAACCTTTTAAACTGATATTTCTAATTCTTTCGGATTGTGTCCGTTTTGTAAAGGAGTTGAAACTGAAGTACATGCTACATTTACAATGGTATAAGGCAGCTCTATTTCATTGTCACATTTACAATGGTATAAAACAGGTTCTGTTTACTAAGGCAATATCAATAGAAGCAAATTTACCAACTTTTCTGATGTTTAAAGATGATTTTTATTATGTACAACAATGAAATGATAAGGTGAACAGCCAAAACCTGTTACGATATTCTACCAAAGAAGAATTTTATGGCTTTGTAAATAAGCAGTAATTTCTTAATACAGTGATGTTTACACTTAATTTTATTTGACCCTATATACATTTTGCTAATCAAACCAACATTAATCTGATTAATTTTGGACCGGATTTCTTACACACATTTTCTAACGGTTGCACATTAGTGCCTGTTTTGCGTTTCAGTTTTTAAGCTAAATTTTATGGCAGTTTTTTATCTACAAAAGATTAGCGAAATGGATTCAAGTTTTAAATGTGTAATAAAAATGAAATATATGCAGATTTAGATTACAATAGTAGATGTGAATATCAACTAGGGGATAGAATTAGAGGGTGTATGTTTATCCTTTAGTACAATAGTAATAACCCAATTGTGATAACCTGTATGGAATTTATAAGTGCAATACGATATGGAACTTGTTTTATATGATATATTTTATAAATATATCAAAATATATAGTCTCAGGTAACTCAGTAATGAGTGGCAGCATTCAATATGTTTTATGTTATTATAATGTAATATGTACTATGTTGTTATTTATGGTATGCTGATGAGATTGAAATGAATATCAAATAAATAGATAAATATGAGAATGTAATCTAAGTTTACGTAACCTCGCCCCTTTTTTATCTGAAATACTTGTTATATCATAGGTGGTCATTCACATGTAAGCAACTGTCATGACATTTTTCATTTTTAATATATATTGATAGAGATTTATTTAATAAACAACAAGACCCCTTTGTATGAGTAACATACCTGTTTATAATTTGTGCTACATCATTTTTGTGAAATTTTGTAATTATACCGCTTTAAAATGGATAATTTCTTTTGATTTCAATATAAGTTCTAGTTCAACATATGCATTAATGTGTTTCATCAATTTTATCCAAAAGGCATGTTTTCAAACACTGATGTAGCCCCCAGGTATTAAGCACTCGGTGAACACTAATAAGTGTGAATGATCATTTGTTAAATGTCGAGCCAATCTTATTATCCAGCTGCAATATATTTTGTCCTCTGATTCAATTAGAATGTGCATACATCAACTTATTTGCATTTTATGTTCTTATTTGTGAGCTATTTACTCAGGATTTTCATAATACGAGTATTTTTACGACAAAACAGATTACTTACATTTTTATATGGTTTTACTGATTATTGTAAGGATAAATAATACATCCTTTGTTTTTGTATTATGTTATTCACAATAAATATTCTGAAGCATTGTTTTGTTGTCGGGATTACATAATTTAGACACCCATTTTATTGAAGTGTGAGGGCCATTCAATGATATAAGGTAACCATAAAGTTCGTTGCGTTTTTTATATAAATCTGTAATTAAATGTACAATGTATTATATTAATTGTCTCCTGATTGTAATTGTTAAAGTTTCCTGCCTTGCAACGAAAGAATGCCTGTACAATTGTCGCATGATATTCAAAGTCCCCTTTCGGAGCCCCTTAAAATGTTGAGGACTAACTTAATTTCAAATTGATGCAGCATTCCATTTTAAAATGAATATAAAGTCACTGACAAAATTAATTTTGATATGGCTGTGAATGTTTACATCACCATCTATGTAAAAATGTCTTCATTAATGGTCTAAATCACGCCTACCCTTGTAACTTATTCTTCTGCCAAATAGATAGGACTTTTTATATAAAATTTTTCTATATTTATATCGCAAAACAATTTCTTTACAAGTTTATCATAAAAGTCCGCAGTTACATAGCAACATCTCAGACATAAATGTTAATTAGCACATTACAACGCATAGAAAATGAAAACGAGTGCAGTGTTACAAATAAATATGTTGCCGAATTTCTTTTTAAGAAAACAAAACGTTATTAGACAAATATTAAAATGAACATGCCATTTTATCTGTTGTTATCAAAAGTTAATTGCAATTTCAGTCAATAATACGTTTTAGCTAATTTATAAAATATAAGAAAACCGCGGAAACGGGCCTATTATATGTGTTATGCTTAAATATACCAGTAGGATATTAATCCAATAAATGTGTTAAATTATTCACACTTGCCCCGTGTATTCCATTAGAAACACCATGTAACGTAAGGTATAGGAGAGATCGCCATGACGTCACGCATCAACACCTGTTTATCTGGTGGTGGGCAAAACAAATATTTTTACATCGTTTGTGTATGGGATCGGAATTTTTAATTTCTAATAACTTTTTCGTTCATTTATGGATTTTAAAAATTTAAAAAGTGTTGAAATGCTTACGATTTTCATATTTTCATATTCAAATAACTTTCGAAAATGAATAACCGTTTTAAATGATATATGATTTCAATAGCGGCGTAGCGATGCTCCAAACGTTTAGAAAAAAAACACTGTAAATTAAGCGTTCATAATTAATCGAATTTATTTCGAAATAAAAATTAAAAGTTATCAATAAATTGCTTGTTTTATATCCTTTCCACTGATCAAAAAAATATTGATATCTTTGTGTTTTAAGAAAGTTTAAGCCGTTAGAAAAACATCCATGTTTACAAAAAAAAAAACACGGACGCGCGGCGACTGCCCACCTGGTCTTTGTGTTATCAGTTCTAAAAATAGAATATACAACGGATTTGTATACAAACACGATCTCTCCTATTATATTTAAATTTATTTGTATACTTTGTTTAAACAACATGTAGGCTGTAGGTTCTCATTTTATATTAGTTAGTGAACACCAGATATTAGTCATCTGCTTTTCATTCGTAGCATTTCCTTTTGACAAATATTTAAAGCCATATGTGCGTTTATAATGTCAACAAATGGGCGTTGTGATGAAAAGGATGATGAATATCTGTTAAAGAAAAATTGAAATTACCCCTGAGCATATAAAGCTTTACAAAATTTATTCACTGAATATTTCAGATGTTTGTATGAACCTACATAGTTTAAGAAATGTCTTAAAGATATAACAGAATTGATAACAGAGAGTATTAGTACAAAAATATATAGGTTACAACAGGGAATAAATGAATTGCCCGTCATTAATTTTTAACAAAGCTTACAGTAAGGAGTAACTTCTTACATTTAAATTTTCTTGCATTCTATAATGTATCCATGCTTGAGGGTTTCGTGTCAAATGTGTTCTTAAAATGATTTATCTCATCCTTGTGACCTATTTTGCACGTCTTTTTATAAAGCCATAACATAAATTTCAAGACATATTTAAATGTTGTGTGACATTGTTTCTTCTAGCATGGAATACTTAATAAAATGCAATAAAATATGTAGGTACAGGGGTCAACCCTGCATTAAGTCTTGGCAATACTGGTAATGGGCTAGGCATTTTCCTTTTGTGGCCTATATTTTCATGGTCTGAAGACTAAAATCAAATCAATTCTATTTGATTTCAAATATCTAACCAAAATTTTAACAAAATGCTGAAATTCATAAACTTCCTAAATATAAGAGAGAAACTTTCAAAATGTTTTATAACTCACACACTTGACGGTCATCTGTAAGTTAGGGCCCACTCGGTCACTTTCCGTTTATTCATGGTATAAATAGTTTAATTTGCAATGTTTATTCAAATTAAGAATTACAGGAAATTGATGCATAGCATCACAGTCACCGGAAACAACGTCAGTCTCTACCATCTCTTTCAACTTTTCTACACTTATATCTAGACTCTACTTTGTCTATACGTCGTTCCATAAGGCTTTAGATTTTCAGTTTTAAAATAGATAAAACGGTTATCCAAATAGATGTTATGTATAATAACATGGTTAGCACAGTAGTACTTCCAATACTGCACATGAACTCAGACAGTTAGATCTATAAATGGAGCTAATAAAAACAAAGGATTCAATACAACGTTTTATTTTGTTTATCAATAAACAAACATTTGACAAATACTGAGAAAGCGATAACAGAAAATAGGAGCTATCTAGAAATTAAAACATTTTATGTTCGAAACAAAAAGTGTGGCAGCTATATTATAAACAAATGTGACTCTTTAAGTTAAAATCACACAGCAATACATCGATATTAAGTTAAAACAACATATCACAAGCAAGTTATTTTCATGCATTTGTATCTACATTTTGGTGATATTTTACGAAAAGCGTTTGTACTTGAATTAAGTTGATTTATTGCATACACAAAGTAAAGCGCACTTCTCTCTTTAAGAATAATAAAATTTCTCTTACTTCTTAAATATCAAAATATGTGTAAATAATTTTATCTATATTAGACAACTACAATATCAGGAAATTACTTACTATTATTTACAATCATTGTCACGATATGATTTCTGAAACAATATTACGGTATCCGTAATTTAAGTACGTAACCGAAACCCCATTTCCTATGCATTTTTCACGACTGATGTTGCATAGTAATTATTTTTGTCCAGAATGGACCACTTTGAAGTATATTCTTTGCTATTCAATTGTATGTTAAGGATATAGAATTAAGAACAGTGAAGGAATCTCTGTAGCTAAACGCTCTGTGCATTGTCAGAAAAAAAAAAAAACAAACGTATACCTCAGGCAAACCCGGCCACGTCATGGCGGTTGAACACCCCCAGATATTTCAAAAATTGTTTTTACATGTTAGTCTTATACCATTTATGTGTGATATTTAGATGATGTAACTTAGTTTATGGCTTAATAAAGCCCATTTATCAATCAGTCACGAGTTGTAGTCAATTTTTTCAATACTAGCTGATATGAGCATTTGGGGATAGTTGTGGGTAACATAAATGTATTTTATGTCCCATAAAATGATTTATGTGCCAAACTGGACTCCCTTCTATGTTAAATTAGTGACGCAGAAATGTTGGCGATAAGCCGGAAAGTAAACCGCTGCATAATCGATGAGCAATTTAGTCATCTCAAACCTATTTTTATCAAACAAAGAAAAACGTGATTTTGGTCAACCCACCTCCTCCCTCGATCCATCCCTTTAGACCCAGCATTTCTGCGCTTCATTTCGGCAATTGTATTTTATTTCTATTTTTGTATGATTATATTGATGTGACTATCATTTTACATGTTCTATATATATTTTGAATTTACAATGTTGTCAGTTTTGATACTAGTACATGTACCCAATTAGACACAAATCTAGTCAATATCTAGTCCATATACATTTATGTTTATGGGCGGTTGAACGCCCCCAGATATTTCAAAAATTGTTTTTACATGTTAGTCTTATACCATTTATGTGTGATATTTAGATGATGTAACTTAGTTTATGGCTTAATAAAACCCATTTATCAATCAGTCACGAGTTGTAGTCAATTTTTTCAATACTAGCTGATATGAGCATTTGGGGATAGTTGTGGGTAACATAAAATATAGTTTATTTCGTTCTTACCTATTATCCCGAAAACAGTTTTATATGAGCTCATCGTATAAAATAACTAATATATTTAATCAATGCTAATTTTGATTAAATATGTTACAAACTATTCTTGATTTTGTTGTCAGAGATCAGAGTTTGAAAGTAAAATATTAAATTGACTTTCACGATTATCAGTGCTTTTCTCAAACGAAACGATTTTAATGTTTTTGAACACTCAGATCATTTGCGTAAGTAGTAATTTGATGACATGTAATTAACCATGTTTCCTTAATTAATAAAAGTGAAGCATGACTTCCGCTGAAAGGTTACTGCGTACATGTTGTTAAAAGGATATAAGGTCAATCATAATCTGAAACATTAATATTTTCAGAAATAAAGGAACCGTTAAAGTGTAGAAATTATCCTAAAATTGTCAAAATACGGAGAGAACATCATTCCAAACATTATTTAAGAACTGGGACATTTTCACAATGTAAAATTCCTATGTGAAAATGTAGACTTGAGATCATCAAAACAACACAAAAATCGCAAAAGAATTAAAATTTGATAAATAAGGTTGAACATTTACCCCTTTAAGTAACTTATAAAGTATCAGTGAAACACAAAATCGTTTTTTCCACAGTGTATATTAAGAGGAAAATACACGAATATTTTCAGTGCAAGTATTTGGTACCAAACCTTGCTCAAATTCATACAGCATATGTACTTATCAAAACGAGGAATTGCCAGTGTAAATGAGTGGAAAGTTATTTTTCTTAGAAAACGTCGTTAAACTGTCCAATACGAATCACATGTGCATAAAAAACACACAGTGAGCCCGCCATGTTTTGTTCAGTCAAAGAAATAAAAGGAGATTTTAACTAAGACATGCTTATTGTATATTGATCCAAATAAGTTATCCGGTTTCCATCATTTAGCCATGTCCTATCTTTCTGATCAATCAACGATCTCTCACAATTCAAACATAAAATTCAAACATAAAATCAACTTGTCTCAAAGTTTTTCACTTTATATTAGCTAACTGTATGCAAATACATAATGAAAAATTTATACAACGTAGCATTAAGTGTATATTTTGGATCCCTTTCCAACCTATCAGCATACCACCATGTGTCAGAAACCTAAAGGTGTCAAAGGGTAGTAGAACATTAGTACAATAAATGAACAAGTGCTTACAATGTTCTTCTAAATCCTGTGAGAATAAAGCAACCTGTGTTTTAACATGTATATATTTTCAGCACCGGCAACATTAAAAACACAGTTCGATCATTTCCATGAAAATGAAAACAGTTACTTTTATATATCAAACCGTGGATTCATAACTATAAAGAAGAACGTAAATTTCGTGAATTCCGACATCGTAATGTGTACATTTATGTTATGTAAGGTGTGATGTATCGGAAAAAAACAAAATAAACTTTCTGACCTAAGATAACACGGAGACATGCTTTAGAAAGATATTATTTATGTTGACTAGAACAACTTATATTTGTATTTAACCGAATGTTTAAGTTTATTATTTTGAAACGAAGAACGGACACAGAATTAACAGTTTACGTCTGTTCATTGACAGTATTTTTCTAGTGTTAAGGTTTAGGATTTGTGCTAGAGTATAATTCTAGAAATGTGTTGGTGGATTATTTTACGGTTTCACAATTTATTGTTTATGTATTACAGGTTTACTAGAATTTCAGTAAATTCAGATTTATTTATTTATTTATTTACATCGAAATAAAAACATGAGGTATGAAAATAAATTCAGAAAGTCCGTTAATATATGGTCTGTGTAGTCAATAGCAGATTACCCTGCATACGAACTATCACATTACCAACAGTGAAGCAACTGCAAAACATAACACATCTTAATGAGATACGGCATAATTTGTAAATAAGTGGAAAATTATCAGAAGTGACGTCGATGCAATTTCGAAACTTTGCATAATTATACCAGTTTTATTTCTTGCCCTTGTTCTTGAACACACAAATAATCCTGTATAATTTACAATAGTATTTCCCTAACCAGTTTGTGAAAACACTTTACTTTAGTTACCTTTCACTACAACACAGAAATTCGCAAAAATCTGTAGAAAATGTGATAATTTCGCGCAAAATACAAATGTAAAATTCATGAGCCAGTGGAACTTTACTGAAACGAAACCTTTTTTATGTTGATCGTTTGAGAAAAAATAATTGCCATTATATACCGTTCCTTTTAGCTTTCACTTCCTCAAAGGCTAGACAATTCGCCATGTGACCTAAAATGTGTAGGTGGGATTCTAAATCAAGCACATTCAACACAATAAAATAATTAGTGTAAGTCAAAATTATCTTCCATCGAGTGATTATCACACGTAATATTTTCACGAGGGGTTTAGTGCTTTGACGTTTCGTGCAAAACAAACGCTTTATACTTACGTATTTTCATTGTTTTAAATATATTTTACCTATTTGGTACCTCCTTATTAATAAAATGTCTACCTGATACGTGTGGTAAGGAGAGATCGTGTTTGTATACAAATCCGTAGCATTTTCTATTTTTAGAACTTTTAAGTATTGATCGGGTGACGCCGAACGTCCATGTTTTTTATGTAAATAGTGATGTTTTTCTAACGACCTAAATGTTCTTAAAACACAAGTTATATAAGTGAAATTTTGATCAATGGAAAGCTTATAAAACAAGCAACTAATTAATTAATTTTAATTTTCATTTCGAACTAAAATGAATTAATTATGAACGTTTAACTTACAGTGGTTTTCTAAATGTTTTGAACTATTAAAATTAAATATAATTTAAAACGGTAACGGTTATTCATTAAAAAAATGATATTTGAGTACGAAAATGTGAAAATTGTAAGTATTTCAACCCTTCTTAAATTTTGAAAATCCATAATTGAGCGAAAAAAATCCGATCCTATACAAAAACGGTGTAAACACATTTTTTCTCACCCACCAGATAAACAGACGTTTAATGAGTGACGCCACGGCGATCTCTCCTATATGTTTAATACTTGTATGCTTTAGTGGAAAAGCAGAATAAGAACGCGGCTTCAATGAATAGTACCTAGTTTAGTTTACATGCTAGTTTAGTAGTTATGGTATTAAATGGCATACATGGCAGTGTATTTGCAGTGCAAAATGTGTGCTGAATCATGCAAGCTAAATAATACGTACATGGTGCTGGCGTTCTCTCGTTTTAGTTTTTGAAGTATTGATTTGTTTTGTAGCAACCCGAAGGACAAGGTGTGATTTAGTGCAGTAGTTATATATATCTGACTCGACTTGGTAGAAAAGTGAAATGTCACCCCTTAAGTGCCCTAGCATCGACAAAGAGACCAGACATAGCACTAAAGAAGCAAGGACAAAGTTCCATAGGAAAAGCCTAATTGAAAGAACGCAGACTCCCTGACAACATGATACTTGACGTTTCTTTCACCATGTGTCCAGACATAGGTGTTACATGTTTATACATTACTGTCCTTTTATTTTCTTTCTTGTTGTCATTATTGTCAATTGTACAATTTCGATGTTTTCAAATACAAATGTACACATATAGACACATATAGACAAATACAAGATGTACTTAGGTATTCTATGAAAGCAAACGTTTCGAAAATGAATTAAATAATACTTTAAATATATTAGTGATGTTGTTGTATAATTACTATGTGGAAGAAAACTCTTTTCATGGCATTTTTAGGGCGGTATAAAGTATTAAGATCTTCTGTTTGTCAACAAGTTAGTCAGTTTGTTAGTCCCTACCTTTCCGGAGTATGAAATTAGACTATGCAATGGATGGACAAAAGGCTTAGAGCGGACGCAATGGATCAATTGTCATGAGCTGGATTCTCAGCAACTCCAGATTATTACTTACATTGGTATAAGAGTTACATTTATAGGTGATATACATCTAGAAGGCTAAAGTATAAGTGAAACTTCTGACATTAGAGCGTCGTTTGTAACGTGTATCTTCCTTGGTATTATCTAACGATAATTTCTAATAGTTTTCTTGAGAAGTCGCACACATTGGTTACCACAAGCAGCCTTAAGCTTGAATTCACAAATTTTCTTATACCATAGATTGTTATTACCATACATCATCAAACTAGATATTGCAGTCATAGCTCTAGCACAAATATATTTCAAAGGTTCATGAGTCCGCCCATCCCATCTATCCTTTTTCGTACTTTTACTAACAAGCTATACATTATTGACAGCAAACTTGGAATTATAGTAAGTTGTGGTAAGTTTATTCAGTATCAATAAACGAGTTTCACAAAATAATAAAATCCAGTGATATCATTGCAATAATTATATATCTCCGTATTCAGTGTTGAATATGTGTGGTCAGTTTGTGAAATAACATGTGTCGTTAAAGAAAATTCCTATAGTTTTTTTTCCTTTCATAGATTTTTTTTTCAAATTCACATATATTATTATTATTATACCAGATTTATATAGCGCCCTTTTCATGATAAACACGTTCAATGACGCTTTACATATACTGCAGCCACACAGGGCGCGGAATCATCCTCTACTAGTACAGACACAGAGCGATCTGAGGAGAGGTTCAGAGTGAGATAAAGCCCCCAGAACAGACAAAGAGAACTTTTCAGATACAGACGTGTCCGGCTAACTTAGCCTGGCTCTTTTCGAATAGACTGTCTGGTTCTTTAACGTGCCCGGTGTATAGCACCTATACACGCGAAGCCGTCTTTCCTGGGAAGAACCAGTACAGGCTTCTAGATAGGTGGGAGACACTCAAGAGCATCTCAGAAATTTCCAGTGCCTTGACCGGGATTCAAACCCCGGACCTCTGGATTAACAGTCATGCGTGTTACCACTAGACCATCGGTCCGTATCGTAGAAAGATGTTTGCTGAAAACAATGAACAAATAAAAACAATGGGCTACCTGGCTTGTTTTTTGTGAAACATTTATTTGAACACACCCACTGTTGCTGAAACTGCCAGAGACTTTTCAACATTTTCATAATTTTCTGCTTTTTCATTAATACCAACCAAAATATGCATCAAGACAGCACAATAAGGTTTATTCTTTTTACAAATTTTATTATATCTTTTATATCATAGTCATATTTGTAATACTCTATCATTACAATAATGGGTACAAATGAAAAAAAAATCTTGTTTGAAATTCACTTTTGTCAACTTTTTCAATGAAAAATACCCATAGTGAAGATTTTTTTTATATTTTGAAGAAAAAAAAACTTTCATAATTTTTTCATGTTTTTATCGTGCACAGATAATTGCATTGTGAACATAAAAATGGCCAAAAATATGGGTCACCAGGCTAAATTTTATGTTTAGACCGCTTGAATACAACACCTGTTCCGACAAAAAAATGGCGCGAACCTGACCAAATTGATTACGTGTATATCTGCTATAAGTTTTAACTAAAAATTTGAAAATTCTTAATTCTTTCTATAATTGAATACTAAATAATCTGAAAGGAGATATTATCTTATCAATAAAATGTTAATTGTCTAACATTTGAACTGTCTTTGTACTAAAATGGCAAGTTGCATGATACATGTCAGGCATTATACATGTCAATAGAATATAAACCAGTATCAACATTTGCAACTAATTACTGATAAAACTTATGTTATTTCATTCAAGATCCCTTATTTAAGATTGTCTTTCACATGTTTTGACAAATGTTGACTTCACTTCCATTTTTCATTGGAAGTGTCGGCTGCGCAGAAGGATGCACATGAAAAAACTATAGGAATGAACGATTTCATTCAAATGAAAATCACTGTTTGTGACATATTATTTCGATTCTAACAAGATATCAAGGATTATATAGTTCTTTGGCGATTTTCATGTTTAATGTGGTTTTCATTTCAAGCGCCCGCTGTGACGTTTAACGTTATCACGTAATAATTCTGACGTTCTAACGAGGAATTGTTACATAATATCACACAGTTTAAGTCGTCTTTCTTTAACAAGAAAATAAATAAGATCATATTAACATAGTTAATATACTTCTGCATATCTATGACGGATACCTCTGCATCTGTCTGCGATCTCATATAAAGCACCAACTTTTGCATAATCTCTAAAACAACAGAATAGAAATAACTATAGAAAAGTCCAATGATCAACGGTCGAAACCGAATGCTTTTAATATTCAAAGTGTACATTACACTTATCAAAATGTCCAAGAGTAAGATCATTAAAATGATTGATAGAAACTCAAAATGCTTTTAGAATTAAGTTATAACTGATTATGATATGAACAGTGTCATAGGTTTGGCATGATTTACCAAGGCAACGGAATCCATATGCGCGAAAATTGCGTCAACGCTGCTTTGTGATTACTGGCAGCTGTTTTGACGAAGTCCTCGTATAGTGACGGAGAACTTTCCTTAGATGACGTCGCGGTTGTCCCGTCTGGCGAGCAGTATGGACGGGGAACTTATTTTAATTAATGTTAAATGCAACAAAAATGTGTGTAATTTAAAATGTAATCTTGTTTACAAATGGAAAGGAAATATAATATAAATATAAGAAATGAAACT
Organism: Mercenaria mercenaria; assembly: GCF_021730395.1. Lineage (NCBI taxonomy): Eukaryota > Metazoa > Mollusca > Bivalvia > Venerida > Veneridae > Mercenaria > Mercenaria mercenaria. Next base: position 23,085,960 of record NC_069368.1, on the reverse strand, counting down.
AGCTCGATTCATGGATTTGCCGATCCTATTCTGCCGTTCATGTCGCATGAACACCGAAAAAAAATCATTTCTTAAAAAACTGAAATTTATAATATTTTCAAAATGGATTAACTTGAATATAGTTTGAAAACTCGAAAACTAAAATGTTGCCTTATTCGTCTTTTGAGTTCTTTCCATTGACAAATCATACGTAGTATTGAGCAATTATAATGCTGTCACAATTATCATTGCAGCTAAAGGAAAAATATCACATTTCGAACAGCACGGCGAAACAGGTAGATCTAATACACTGGTTGAAACAAGAAGATATGATTATTGATGAAGCAGTAATGGAAGCAGCTATCAGCCAGGTAAATTACACGTTTATTTTCTTATATATTACTTAGTAGAACACTAGTGGCACGCAATAGAAGCCATTATACATTTGAAAAATACAATCCAACCTGTTTTTAGCGGTCATCGACTGAATGAAATGACCACTATCAACAGGTAACCTATATATCCATGTTTTCGCTATAGGATATCAACATTAATTTAAAACTTAAGTATGCTTATTATGTATATAACGTATATTGTTTATGATAATTTACAAATTCTTATATTATGTTTTACGTAAACGATTTGTTAGGCCGATACATTTTTATTTTATGTAACAATAAAAAACTCACAGTCCACGAGTAACTCAAGGAGTTATATAGTTTCTCCAAAATTATATTACGGATTCATATTCTTCTTAATGAACAGATACTGTCTCGTAAATGATTATAAATTTTGATTTTGACAACCTTTCATAACAGCTATAGATATTACAGGGATAATTTGCTTTGTGAAATGTTAAAACAATGGTTTTAATCAACCCTCATCAATGCACAAAATATTTCCAAAATTGCTAAAATTGTTTTTACAAATTAATGGCTTTGCCTTTTAAATAAGATACTTGGATTGGTAATAGATAACAGACAGATCATTTGTTACGTTTTATATAATATTTCATATCTATTCTCTCCTCAGACGATATGTTCTTTGCACAATGTTTCTAGAAATACATGTCCGCATCGCAGTTAACTAATTGGAAGCTATGACTATCTTCAGTATGAAAAGACACAACTGTTTTGACACACATTCCAGTGTTAACGTAACGATATAAACCGTTGAACAAAATGTGTTTGCATGAAATTCAACGTCAATAAACACTTGAACAGTTCGGAAAATATTCTGACAAGTTCTCATCCAAACAAACATTTCGGAATCCAATTTTGACCCGTAATATACACTTTTCTAACAAGCGATTGTCTATATATATTATCCTACCGTAGAGGCATTCCTTAGATGATCTAAATATTGGGGGGAAAGTTTGGCTCTCCGACATTTAAAATGGTTCCACTAATGTCATACTTATGTAAAATATTCATAAGTTTTTACTTGGTTGACTCATGACAAGTAAATTAATACATATTTTACATTTTTATTACAAATAATTTTTTTTTCAGCCGAATGAAACATTCAAATCCCACTATGATTTATTTTCTGTATATGGTTGGTACGTGGAACAACTACGACCAAACGGCACATTCTCTGAAGGAAATAAAATAAAGAAGAAACCAGGAAAATGCTACACAGCTATGAAGTCAAACTTTACAGTTGCTTGTGTAGTCTCAGAATCACGATTCAGTCTACCGGAAGTAACGTCAGAAGTGAGGTCTCAAGTGATGATCTTGTGCAAGAATTTTTGGCATGTGCCATCCCGTTAACGAATGCGACATACAGAGGATATATTTTGATGCATGACGGTATTAGCTTGATGGAGTTTCTGAACACTATTTACAAGCGGGTAGAAGCATCCATCATGGACGCGACGGCTTAACCAAACTACAAACAAGACATTTCATACAAGTATACATATTATGTCAAATATGATTAATGAAATAATTGTATTTTCTACATAAAATATAAGTTCTTTGCTCAAGTCCAGGGCTTTTATCTTTTGTGAAGAAATCCTAAAATTTGTATGAAAATTAAAATTTACCCCAAAATAGTTTAATAAAAGTTATAACATTTTGTACTGGAAACATTAAGCGCAAGTTTCATATATATTTTTTTCATATCATGATATTGTGATTATTGTAAACTTATTTTTACTGAGATTCAGTAATCTAACGTTTCATAATGCATTTTCATGAATTATTGTCAGGTTATTTTTGTTATGTTCATAAGGTGTACATACATATTGTTTTACAATTTAGTCAAATGGTAAAAAATTACTCTATTTATTTTCGTTCTCAGGTTGATTAATATACATGTATAACCTACTGGAAACATTAGATGCAAGCTTTCTTATCATGATATAGTGACTATTGTAAACATTTTGTGTACTGAATTTACTTAAACATGTGTTCAAGAATTGTTATCATGTTATTTTTATATACATTTGTATTCATAGCGTGTACACATATTTTTACATTTTAATCAAATGGCATACAATGAGTCTATTTATTCTCGTTCTCGGGTTTATTAAATTATATACGTGTATAACCTCTTTTAACAATTATTTACGATATACACACTTTCAAAACTATTTTTATAAGGGATTGAAATTTTAAGTTTGAAGTTGAAGTAAGAATTTTCTATCAATTCAAATATTTAGGTCAGAATTTGCGCGTATTTTGCTGTAATACTAGTATTCTGTGAAATGATTCTAAAATATGCGTTTTTTTTCTTAATGTTAACTATTTACTTAGGGTATTTACAATCAAACACACTTTATCTTTGTGAATTGTTTCACTACGTAGAGTGGAATTTTGAGTACATCCTTATATGACTGTTTGTTTTATATTTTCAATAAATAATTTGAAGCATTCTTTTGTGTTGCTGTTTTTGTGATATCACATATGTAGGCACCGTGTTTGCAGTGTGTTTTTTCTAATATGAATAATAAGCCGTACTTACATGTATCATTTTCTAACTTTTTAAGTTCCCGTTAAGTCTGTATCAAGCCCTTTTTATCAAATTAAGTTCTGTAGTTCAGTTTACTGAAGTGTCAGACCACATGTTTGTAAAAAGTGTCCAAAATTGGTTGCAATTTCCACGTGGTTTTCGGCCTATGAAATAACCAGTTTTGCCTGAAATCAAAATAATATCTTCAAAATATCAATACTTCCTAATATCACCAATGAAGGCAAACCTTTGTGCTCTAGTTTTTGCACAAATATGAAACAAGCAGAAAACTTATGTTCCGGACTAGTTTAATTAAACAATTGTCAATCATGTCAAGTAATGGTACATATATGACTTTCTGGCGTCAGGAAATGTCTAGCATTTATTTTAACAAGTATATCAAAGTATTAAATTTATGCCTCCGGAAGAAAATGGAACGTAAAGATTTTTTAAAACCAATATTCTGATGAACGATATGTGTAACGTCTTGTTATTAAGTGACTAGTTCAAAATGGTGTCATTTGTTTACTTTTTGACATAACAGAGGACACATTTTGCAATGGTAAGTGTGTTTATCATATACGATTTTTCAAACAATAACGCCCAGTTGGTGGCCATATAATTTATCTTCACTCGGCGTTTGGTCTAACACGTTTATCATTATTTGTTACAAAAGTTATTGAAGGTACAGTGCCAGTTTATAGTGACAAAAAATCGTAGCCGTGCATGAAAATATAATTTCTGTACAAAACGAATACTTTACGAAATGTTTATTGATTTGGACATATACATAAATTTATAATGTAAATTAAGATTTTTATCTGCTACTTCTAAAACTTCCCATTGCAAAGATATTTTGGTACAAGCAACATTTTGTTGTTTGATGTTGTTTACACAGCATTTTGTTGTGTGATTGTCCTACCAGAAATATGTATATAATTACATGTAGCTTACATGTAACTGAAACACAGTTTTCCTACAATATATGTACAATTAACAACATAAAATGTCAGTTTATAAAAGTTTTCAGTTGGTACAGCTGTTTAATTTCATTCTAATTATATCGGAAATATTATTCATATACATTTCTTTGTGTTTAACTCGCGTTTTTCTGTGCGGAACCCACATAAGTCTTGTGGTCCTACCTAGGGACAATTATTTACCTGTAAATGCCACTGATGCGTTCAATCATTTTACATCTTACTATGCAGCCAACACGAAACATTGCATTCTTCTTCTTCCTTCGTCTCGTTATTTATATCGTTATTATATTATTTTTATTATTATATTAGTGTACTACTTCGTCAGCACCCTTTCATTATGAACACGTTAACATACAGAGGCAGCTACATCGGGTGCCAAATTTATCCTCTTTCAGTACAGACACAGAGCGATTTAACTAGAGCGACAGAGCGGGAGAAAATCCCAGTAATAAAAAGAGAGAAATCTTTTACAAACATGCATTTCTATGCTTACTGAACTTACTTTTTTTTAATCCTAAATATGCTTAGTGTACAGCATCAATACACACGTAGCACTATTTCCTTGGAAGAACCATTGCACACCTCATATTTAGGTGGTCTACTCTAAAGAGCATCACTCATAAATGTCAAGTGCTTGACTGGTATTTGAACCCTGGACCTGTGGATTGAAAGTCATGCGTGCCAAAAAAATTACAACGTTTCATTGCATTTATTTCACTAACATATTAATTACCAGAACATAATTAACGGACCTTTGCGGTAGATTATCAGTCTTTAAGTTTCAAAATTACAAATCAATTTCATTGATTTTTTCTTTTTTTATTCTCAATCCCATGAATGTGTTTTAATTGAAATATATTTCCTTCCTTTTTTAGAAGTATTCTGTTTGAGTAACTAAGGAAATAAATACTAAATAATAAAATAAAGACACTTACCACTGCAAAATGCGTCCTCTGTTATGTTAAAAAGTAAACAAATGACGCCATTTTGAACTGCAACCATCATTATTCTCACCTAAATGCAGCAACTTACAAAATACGTCCGCCCCTCTGCTACTGAATTTTTTTATTACATTTTTACTTCAGATCGTTGGAACTTTAAAAGATATATAACACAAACCTTCAAACATATCTGAAACTTAGACTTACGCACTCTGTATAATATGGGGATGCTATATATAAAATACAAATATTTAGACATAAGAATTGTAATCAAATATTTGCAAAATATGTAAGTAAATGTATCAAAATGATACTTTTTAAAATCATAACGCACATTTCATGTTTACTGATTGAGCTCTAAACAGTTAGACGGAAGGCTTTCCTCTTTTATGGTGCAGTAAATAGTAAAGTGTAAAACTCCGTGAAGCTTTTCTCATAAACCCGACCAAAACGGAGAGGGAGTGGATTTGTCTGGTAACTTGTTTAGACTTGCCCCTTAAAGTTAGGCTCTCGCTGCTCTGACTTCAGATAGGTTGTTGAGTACATTTATGTACTTATAACTCAGATTAACCGTATTCATATTTTGCTTTTTTTCAATCTGGAATTTTACCACTAATGTTAAAGACTCTCTCAGGGGAAGTTACTTTATCTACTGTAACAGTGCCTTGTCTAACGTGTTGAAAACAGAGTAATTCGGATGTTGTCATGCTCTAAACGCATTTCCTATTAAATGTTATGTATAATTCTTGAATGATGGTGATTTTACTTTAGTTTTAAACTTGATTCTCAATCAGTTAACAAAGTTTAAAGAAATTCTGTCCGTAGGAAAGTTTTTGCCTATATACATATAGAAAACTGTAAGATTTATCCTTAAATGGTTTCCCGTATTTGGATTCAGATTCAACCAGTTCCTAGTCGTTGGTTTCATGGACAACATTCAATTTTACTAAAATAAAATTCTGCTTCAGTGGCTCAAGGAGGCGTAAGGGGTTTTGCACATTTCATTTCATCTCAGGAACAGACTCATTCATACTATGTCTGATATCATATTGGTTTGCTGCGTTCTCTGCTTCCAAAGACCACAACGGAAATAAGGGTTTTTACATTCCCCATTTTTGTGTCATCCTGGGTATATGAATATATGTCCTAGTACATTTTTTTTTCTGCAATTATTGGAATTTTATGTTAGCAATGATTCTTCATTGTCATTCAATATGTCATTGTATATGACATTGTGATATTTGAATTTGTTTTATTCGTGTTGTACCATACCATGTAGTTTATATACAGAAATGAATGAATGAATCAATCAAAAGGCTTTTTCATAGATGTTTTAAACGTCAGAACAGCAGTCTTTAAGTGAAGTGTGGCAGCTGTAAAATGTACACGCGTACTTGTACTCGATGTTAATGTATTTTCATGTCTTCAAGGATCGCGGCTAACAGTCAAATCTACAACAATATATTTCCTCTTAAGCCGGCGTTATGTCGCGGGAGGGGTTTTGCAAATTCCATTACCTTTCATGAATAGGCTAAGTCAAACCGATTCTGCTGTTACGCTGCTTGGCTATGTCATATGTTTCCAAAAGATCTTTCTAAATATTTAAACGATCTACTGTGTCGTCAATTACCATAATTGTAAGTTTCAGTTCCCATAAAATATTTTGTTTATAATATCTCAAGTAAACACAAAATGTAAGATTTCCATATATCAAATGAGATATTTTAATACACGGCAGATGTTATTCATTGTAACGAAACCAGTATCATTAAGCATTCCAATTACTTAATTAGGTGACTATAAACATTAAAAAAATGAGTCACATCAAAGCTAATGAGTTTTTCCTGTAACAAAGAAAATGATATCAACTGTTATTCATTTTTTTTAAATTTCAACATTTCAGTATTTCAGGATGTGGTCTTCGGCAAAATAAAAGAAATGGCACATTGCAGCTTGGTTGTTATAGGATATTATCAAACTTGTAAAAGAAATAATACCTGTCTCTGGCGTTCCTACCTTCCTTAGGGTGTAACTAAATTACATTTAACAGTCTGTGTTATGTAAAAGATATCACCTAACGAGTCACATATGTCACTCAATAACACTTTAGAGCCCATTGAACGCAATAGAATGTAAAGTGGAAAACACTTTTAAAATTCTTTCATTCATACACAGTATAGTAGTTTTACATTCATGGTTAGGGATTTTGACTTAATTATATTTTCTGAAATTGAATCTCGTTTATGTTTGTGTAAACTGTAAAAACGTCATAAAAGTAAGATTATTTCCTGAAACACCATGCATAAAAGACCGTCCTCACAAGGGATGATGTGACAGATAATTTTGAATATTAGTAAATCAATATAAGAAGTGTATATGAGTTTACAGCATGCACAACGCAGCTGCCATTCCGATGTAATTGATTGCAATTTTAAAGTCTATCTTACAACTGGTTGTTCTTTCAGGTAGATGAGAAGAACAGGTTTCAATTGAATGCTGGCTTTATTTTGTATCAATAACTAGCAAGTACATGTTGTTTTTATTTTCAGGTACATAACTCCATCGTATAAAGATCAATGGATATTCCTATTAAAATGTCCATGAAAAGATTTGATTATTTTCTTTAATTTTCGTCAAATGACATTTTGAAACTTTTGGACAGCTTCTACATTGTAATCAATGTTTCTCTATGGCGAGGCAATAAGGACCAAAACTTGAAAGAAAAGTATTCACGTATTTTGTTAAGCTGTCTCAAATATGCCGGAATATACTCGAATAAAACATCAACTTAAAATATGAGGATGGAAATTAGTTATATTTATAATTGCTCTTGCATGTCAGTTTCTGTGAAAATGACATGTTCCGATAAGAAGTAAATATAACATTTGTTGTGAAGATCATTTCGAAATATTTTATGTATATGTAATTCAGATAATTTCATCGACAAAGTAAGGTAGGGATCTCTACGTAAAGCAGAATTACTAACGAAAGCTTGCATTAAATAAAGCCGGAATAACTACATGTTATACATTTCAGATCTGAAGAAAATAAATCTCCTTTTATTATTTAGAATTAGGTAATAAGCAAGTCCATTGCATGTAACAATCGCGGTGACATATTTTAACGTATATGGGCATTTTAACAAGTACCTTTCAATAGCACGCTTCATATGCATTTTTCATGAAATGTCCTCATTCGTTTATATATGACAGTTTACACAACAGGATGATAATGGTGTTGCGAGGTCTCTAGCTATAGCGAGCGCTAGTGAAGTTCACAAATACATCAGTTAAACTAAATGTTTCGTGATGTTATTCCGCAAACGGTACGAAATATTTCCGCATTTACAGTTGCTTTCAAAATTATTATAAGCGCTCGTTCGTATTTCTAAATACCTTGACATTCAAAGAACAACAAAAAACAGCATGACACATAAGGTTATAAATAAAACAACCATCCCTTTTCCTGTACAATAAAATATGTGTAATAATGGGCCAGTTCTACATGTAAATGCATAAAGCGGAAGATCTTGAATGTAATTACTTTTGGACTTTTTCGAGCTACATCAGCATAGTTTCAATCGCATTACTGACAAAAAGAAACAAATATTGAATAACGATGTAGTCATCAGGAAAAACTGCAGAAGCTTTAAATAGTTCGGAAGGTTAGACATCAACACCGTATAAAACAAATGCATCGCTGTTACAGCCTCAGAAGTATCTAACATTATAAGCTTGTTAAACGCCTTCCTAAAGATTTTTTAATTATACTTGTTAAATAAAGCCATCAACAATGACTTTTTCAAGTAAGTAGCAGCGTTTCATACAATAAAAACTACTCAAACGTTAAATAATTCGGAAAGTATAGAGACTATTTACCATTTAATATCCGATCAGCTGAAAAATTAAATGATGATTTTTTCTTAAAAAATAGTAAGACAGAATATTTATTTTTGGATAATTTCAAAATATATTGTAGTTTTAACATCCGTACATACATATCAACGTTGACAGTAGATAAAAGAAGTGGAAAATGATATTAAACATCAGGAACAATAAGTTATGCAGAATGTTTATCTTGACATTCGCTTCGCTCCTTTATGAGACCCTGTTTATTATCGCAATAACCTTTTACAAACCGTAAAATCTTTCTTTTTTGTTACCACGTTTCAGTGATTACATTGTATACGTAGAATATATACAATGCTGACTTTCCTGCACCGGTCAACAAACACAAAAAATGTAAACCTATTGATATAAGATAAGTTTGATATGAAAAGGTACATTAATTGAAAACAACATATCCACATAGACATATATTTATCAAGTAAATACGCACATATACATTCATACAAATACGACTTATTACATCATAAATTACTTTTATTTCTTTTATTCAGCAGTACTCTTTACAATTGAAATCAGATATTCATTACATTTATTATGCAGATACCCATATTTGTACTTACCTACATATATGTAGTATTTCAACCAAATGTTATTTGGATTTCATTTTTTTCAGCAGTTCTTACAAAGCAGATATTCATTACACTGCTTACAATGTATGTTGTTTCTACCGTAAACCTGAATAAACGGTCTACAACAGAAGGGTTATTCGATGACCCTTGTTCTGCAACTGGTAGAGATGGGCCAAGAATTTCGCGATCGTTAAAAGAAAGCTATTTGATAGATTTGAAAATTAGAACATCTGGACTGAAACAAGATGCAGAACTATTAAGGGACTTTGTAAGTATTCATTTATATTGATATCTCTGTCTCTCAGTGGCGTATAATACTAATAGTTAAGGTATTAGGCCCCTAATAGTAATGTTTAAAAAATGGCATTTGCTTGGTATATTCTTACAGTTGACCGTGCTTGGCACTTATATGCAAATTTTTAAAAACTTTTACCGTGCCGTTTTATTATAAATTTTGTGTAATTTATGTTATTTCCTAAAGCTCAAGTAGAGACAAATTTCAAAGTGGTGGCCTTTATCCAAAACGTTTGCAGAGAATTCATTATTCCATTATTTTTTATGAAAGAAACATCAAACTATCGGTAAACAATCATAAAACTTAAAATAAGCTCCAATATTGAAAAATTAAGGTCGCATCCTGCGGGTCTGTTTTGAATTTTGCTCACTTCGTTCAAAAATAACCTTGGGGCAGAAGTAAAACCTATCTACATTTCTTCCACAATATGTAATATAAAGAATGAAGGCAAAACAGAGAACTTTTACCGCATGTAACTCATTATTTTTAAAGATGTCTAACTCTACCCCTTCTGTTTAAGAGGTAAATTCACTTTGAATAGCAAGAAATCGCATATCAAATGATTTTTTCCCACTTTTGTACAATAAATCAATAACAAGTCTTGAAAGAAGTAAAAACATACTAGAAAAAAAGGAAAATAAGGAAAAAAAAATGTTGGTCTCAGTGGGGCTTGAACCTACGCCCCCCTGAAAATTGCAGTCAAAGTAGGTTTATGGTAAGAATTGAATACTCTTCAAAAAGGAGGTACTCTATTATGGGTCTAATACCTTAAGACTTCCTAAAGGGAGATTTGTCAGTAACATGCATGTAAAAATATGGAAATGCTAACCAAAGTATTTTGAAAGATTTATCAGGATCGAATGACGAGTTAAATGTTGAATGTTGTTTGGTTATTTGTAATAACAATTCAGAAGTATTTATATTCTTAAATACAACAAATACCACTCGTTGAGTAATTTGGAGAGACATGTTGCATTCTATATCATATAATTCAAATGTAATTAGAAAAATATTATTATAAAACAGTCAAATCATTCTATTAAAGTTTGATATTTCCTTTCTTACAGTTTAACCATGACTTTATATTCCTCTTGAAAGAAAAGTTAATAAGCTGATAATTGCTAATTAGATAAATGATTGACATGGTACTTTTTGCAGTTAAAAGAAAATTATCAAATGAAAGATGACATTACACATTCTCTGGATCAAATGTACTGGATGAATCGTACAGAAATGATTGTCAGTAAGAAAGTAATTGAAGCGGCAATTAATGAGGTAAACGGCTAAACTAACTGTTGTTTTTGTTACAGTCGGGGCCAAAGATGTAAGCTAATATATTGAATATTTAATTCGGGAATCGATCCTACAGACTTTCGTCGCTTTCCCTCAACGGTAACATGCGATACACCGAATAAGATATATACTATCGAATTAAAAATGTGTTTTTTCCGGCACGTGCACATAGCGTCTGACTTCGGATGTTTTAGAATAATACGCTTTTTGCCTAATAAGCGTCCACATAACTTGTCCGAACCGCAGCGTCTTGCACATCAGTACAATTTCCGGCATTGTTGCTTTTATTCCAAAATCTATCTTTAAAATAATATGGAATCGTTCCCTCAACGGTACCATGCAATATAACGTATTATATATTTACTATCGAATTTAAAAAGTGTGTCCTCCCGTTCTGTCATCAGACAGTTCTTTTCCGAATCTTATGGGATGATCGATTCACGATTGAAGCAGTGCCTTATTTCATATTATAAATTGTTAAATATAAAACAGATTGAGCAGTGATTGTATATTGCATGTTTAACTATGTTTCATGCATGAAATACATATTCCATTTATGTACGTTAATCTGATACATAAGCACACCTGCACAGATAACAGAACTTTTTAAACAATACTAAATTATTTACTTTAACATACAATAATTTGCAATTAGCTTCCTAGAAGATGTACAGTTGACAAAAAGAGAAAAAAACTGGTCTACCGCTCTTCATTTATGTATTTACAAAAGATTTGTCAGTAAAACATTGATCATGCATTTATTACCGTTGGTATAGGCATTAAACATTTGACAATAATATAAGCAAATAAAGAAAACACTGCTAGCTCACCGTCTTAATTATTATTAGACAAGTTATCAACGTATCACTAGATGAATATGCATTTTATTCGTGTAAATCACTTTAGTATGTTATTTTACAACTTTGTATATAAAACAAATTAAATTTATTTTTATATCTGGACGGTAGATCATTTAAATTGTCTTCGAAAAACAAGTACATTAATTTCTTATCCATGTAACAAATAATTATACAGTGTATGCAGTTTCATAATACCGCTGCACTAAACAATGATATTGTTGATATTATTTCAAATGGTTATCTTCACTGTCAGACTTTGATGTTCATTATGTATTGAAATATAAATTGACAGTTGAAAGCTGAAAGCGGTATGCAGCACTTATATCCTGTTAAAGTAATCAATTTCATTCGAATACATGCAAAGGATTCTTTTTTCAAATTGAAAGTAAATCCATTGACATGTAATATCGTTTTCCATTATGCTTGGCGTATTATAAATACCTATTTTATTGGAATCTTCTATACACATATGTGTTCTTTTTTAGACGAGTGAGACTCTCCAATCTCATCATCGTTTATTGTCGTTATATGTACTGTACGTCGAACAGTTACGAACAAATGGCACACTCGCTGAAAAAAAAACTGAAGAAGGAACCAGGACGAAGCTACATAACTTTGAAGTTAAAATCTACAGTTGTATATGTAGCCTCAACATAGCTATTCAAACATTTGGGAAAGTTGTCAGTAGTAACGTGTCACTTGCTGATCTAGAACAAGACTTCTTGGCAAGTGCATCCCCTTTAACATATGCGACCTACAGGGCATATATTTCGATGCAAGACGGTGCTAACCTGATGGGATTTTTTAACACAATTTATCAGGAGGTAGATACAACACTGGCTTAAGTTTTCTAAGAACACTTGCGTTGAAAGTCGATCTGAAAATAAAATATGGATATTATGTTATTTATTTTATCAAATATGTTTACTTTATTTATGATCTGATTATTTTTATGTACAAAATAAAACCCATGCTGTCATTAAACTGGCTACTGACAGCGCAATTCTCACTCACAAGACAGTTATTTTAGAAATGAAGTTTAACGTAACTATCATCTTATACGGAACAAAGTGTTATTATCTAAAAAGGGAAAATATTTTTTTGTCTGAAGTCTTCTCATTTTAATTCAATCCAACCACATTTTAATTACGATGAATACATTTATATACTTGGATTTATTAAGTCACTTCATACATGCAATTCAGTTTATTGTTTGGATATTTATTTCGTATCATTGGACAATCTTATGGAGTTTTAACTATTACATATACCTGTTTTTCTTTATTCGTTCTTTGGTCTCAGTGTTTTTAAATAAGTATATAATATTTTAAACCGATAATCCTAATTGCTTAATTAATTATCAAGTTTATGTAACTTCGTCCTTTTTATATCTGAAATATTTTTTCTTTCAAAGGTGACCAAACACAATTAAACAGCTTTCTGTGGCATTTCACATTTTAAGTATTATTCTGTTAGAGATTTATCTAAAAAACAACATGGCCCCTTATTTTGAATAAGATTCCTGTTTAAAATATGAGTTTTATTATATTTTATGGAATTTTGTAATTATTCCCCTTTAATTTGAAAGTAAATTCAGTCATGTCTTTGGAAAGTGGATTATTTCTTTTGGCTTCAATATAATTTCTCATTTCACATATGCATTTGATATATATTAAGATAGTGGTATGGTCCCCCAGTATTAAGTGTTTGGCGAAGACAAATATGTTTAAACAAGCATATGTTTAACTTTCGAACAAATATACCACTTAATCAAATTCTGATTAACAACCGTTAATGATGTATATCATATCATTTAGATTAATTAAAATATGTCTATTATTAATGTTCTTATTTGTGAGTCATATACTCAGGGTTGTCACAGTACGAGTATTTTTACGACAAAACAGACTTCTTACATTTTAATATTGTTTTACCGATTATTATAAAGCTATTTTATACATTCATCGATTTTGTATTATGATATACACAATAAATATTTTGAAGCATTGTTTTCTGTTTAATTATCAGGAAAACATATTTGAGACACGCATTTTATTGATGTGTTCTTGGGATAACACATTTCACGAGGGATAGTTTATTCAATAATATATTACAAACATAGCTTTAAGTACGTTACATTCTTGTATAAATCTATAAACAAATGTACAATGTATCTATATTAATTGTATCTTGATTGCAATTATTTAAGTTACTTGATTACTTCTTAAATTTCGTCAACGATATCTTCTGTTGTTGCTTAGCAACGAAACAATGGCTGTAACACACATCTGGTCGGTTGATATTCAAGGTACCCTGTGGGAGCCTCTGATAAATGTTGAGAAATACTTTCAGAGCAAACCATTTTACAAGTGAGTATAAACTCACTGACACAAATTGTTATATCCCGTCATCTGCAAAATTAATGTCTTCATTTGTGGCCTAAGTAACGCATCTTGTTGCAACGTACTTATCTATGAAACAATTACATGTAGAACTATTTTATTAGGGATGGCAACGAATATTCGAATATTCGTTCATGCCACGAATATTCGAATACTGTTACACTATTCGAATTTTCGAACAAATATAAGATCATAAGAAATATATAAAAGCCAAATGAAAGAACCAAAATGCTTGTTTATCTAATTTGCCAAAATTCGCTTTCTGTTATCTGTTATCTCCGTGTCTTCACCGCCTTTATAGACGAACCACTTTTCGTGTCTGTATCGTCCCAAACCCACACAATTAACATAAACAGTATATATCCAACTCTCTATTAAGACTGAAAAATTTGCTTACATTAGATGACTAGGCTGATGCAGTTTTTGTACTTATTAAGGCTTTCTATAAGCTTTATGACTGTTTTAAATATCTATCCTATAACGTTCATTATGAAGATTGAACAGCAGATGTCTGCATTGGAATTCTAGATCTGAGGAGCTTTTCATAGTGGTTTTTATGTTTCCACGTTCTACATATGTGTGTACAGTCTATGATAATGCTAATTTTGTCCTGATCAGTAGATTCTTCTCAGTTTTAATAATCAGGTTGCAACAGTTCATACTTTATCTCACCAATGATCGGTATTTGCGCCACAGATAGAACACAGTAGTGCAGAATGAAATGTTCGAGTGTCTCTGAGGCACTTAAACAAAGGCGACAGACGTCATCTATTTTATTTTGATTGAAATCTGCACGGTTTGTTTGTAATATATAGACTCCACACTTAAATTTCAGTTTTACTGGAATTCTGTTTGCATCGTATGCTTCCATTATAGATAAGCGCAAAATGGCTTCTGTCGCTGTCAGACGTGTCATGCTGTGTATTAGCGTACCCTGTAGTAAGTACCGCTAATTGCTTACCTTTGGAAAAAATTTATTGGTCCCAAATAGATGTAAATCCGTTACAAATTTCAACTATTTATATGTGACGTGGTTTCACGTTTGTCAGTGGAAGTTCTTCCTTTTAAACCCTTCAGTCTTAGCAGTCTTAGGATTACCGATCCATTGTAGGTACACATTTTGCATTGAAAATAAAGAAAGGGAAACACTTTAAGATGCATTTGCACGCATCAAATAGTTCAAAGAATAAGAGATAAGAAATTTGGAAAAAGAAAAATTTGAACATACAAGCATTAATTTGAACTATAACAGGGTCAGTTGTAGTAACTTTTTAACAGTAACATTCTATGAATACTTGGTTCCACAATGCAGAAATTCTGTTTTCACAAGTTTGTATTAAATGTTTTTTTTATATTGTTCATAACTTTATTTTGTGAGTGAACAAACTTTCATAAGGAATGATTATAACGAAAACTAAATGAACTTGAGTGTGTCAGAACGTTTTTGCAAAGTAACACATGAAAAAATAATTATTTTGTTCCACTCACATGTTTGTTATATTGCTATAATCTGTGATTTTATAGCTTGAGCATGCACGTTATGTTAAATGAACCTTTTACGTAAATTGGGAGCCGGTTCGTTTTGCAAAGCTGGTGTTCATCACGTAGCGTTAGATCCCTATTTGAATGCATATTTTGTTGTTTGTTAATATAAAATTTTGTAATTTCTCCCCTTTAAAATTAAGTTATAAATGTAATACAATTGTTGTTATATTTGTATTTTTCCTCAAGTAAAGTGTTCTTATCTAATATATAGTTATATCAGGATAAAGCAGAATGCATCCACTTCTATATGGTGTTGTTTAAGGTAGTTCTGCACGTTTGGATAGAATTTTTTTCTACAATGTAAAATTTGCTTTTTCAGAACTTCAGAATATACCTAGAAAATTCAGCAGATAAAAACAATAGGGTCGTGTGCTTGATTTTTTGCTAAACTGATTTGAAAAATGTGGACCTCAGGCAATATTTCATAATGGGAGTCTATGGGAAAATCATAACTTTCATAACATTTTCGCGAATAGAAATTTTTCTACAATGTAGATTTGGATGAAACTTCTCACAGTTGTAAATAAACATATGGCCTATAATTTGGTGAAATAAAATGTATAGATCCGTGTGCTTATTTTTGAGATATTTAACCAAGATTAAAGAGAGCCGGACATTTCACGCTAATTTTAAGACATTTTTTAAAAAAATTTTAACGTGTCATATGTTTTAATATTATATTTTGACTTTAGAAATATAGCAACAGTGCCATTATAATAAATTCACTCACAGGTTTTGATTAAATCATAAAATTATTTTCATTTCCGTACGCCGAATCCAGGCTTTATTCTACGTTTTCCGGATAAATGACGTTACGCCATCACTTCCGGTTTATCAAACGTGCAGAACTACCTTAAAGCGGGGTGCGTTTTTCAAATATAGTTATTTCTAATTTAGCCTGTTTATAGGTATGAATTTGGTTATGACTAGTGTAATCTGAGCTTTCACCATTGAACATGAATGGAATTCACCTATTATTTATTCTTAAATTAGGTTTCTTTAAGGTAACATGTTTTAATATCTATAAATTACAAAAGGTGTTTTAACCTTTCATTGTCCCTCTATCAATACTGATGTAAATGCAGATTTGGTGTTTCCAAATTAGCTGCCTGAACTACTCAAATAACTGTTAAATTGAATGTGATTTCCAACGAACGATAGTACACCAAAATCAGGAAATACTATAGACGTTTTCGTTAATATGACCTTATTATTATATAAACATTAATTGTATCAGAAATCTGAAAAATAATTCAGTGGAGCGTTATTTTTCTAGAAAACGTCGTTAAACTGTCCAATACGAATCACATATGCATATTTTTTAAAACGAGTAGTGAGTCCGCCATGTTTTGTTCAGTCAAAGAAATAAAAGGAGATTCTAACTAAGACATTCTTATTGTATGTTGATCCAAATAAGTTAACCGGTTTTCATTATTTAGCAATGTCCTATCTTTCTGATCAATCAACGATCTTTCACAATTCAAACATTAAACCAACTTGTCTCAAAGTTATTCACCTTATATAAGCTAACTGTATACAAATACATAATGAAAAATTTTTAACAACGTTGCATTAAGGTATTAGACCCCTAATAGTGATGTTTACAAAACGGCATTTGCTTGGTATATGCTTAAAGTTTCGCACTGTGTTGAAATTTTTAAACAACTTTTACCGTTCCGTTTTTGTTTTTTTTTAAATTTTGTATAATTTATGGCATTTCATCAAGCTCAAGTAGAGAGACAAATTTCAAAGTTATGGCCACTATCCAAAATGTTTACAGATAATTCATTATACCATTAAATTTAATAAAAGAAACATTAAACTATTGGTAAACAATTATAAAAGACAAAATAAAACTGTCAATATCATTTTTTTTCTAAGGTGCCTTAAGTAAATGGATTTAATGAGACAGAAAACTTTTAACATTAAAAGATTGAGGTCGAATATTGCGGGTCTGTTTTGAATTTTGCTCACTTCATTTAAAAATAACCTTGGAGCAGAAGTAAAACCTACCTACATTTCTTCCAAAACATGTAATCTAAAGAGTGAAGGCAAAATAGACAACTTTTACCGCATGTTACTCAGTATTGTTAAAGATGCTTAACTCTACCCATTCGGTTTCAGAGGAAAATTCACTTTGAACAGCAAGATATTGCTTTTCAAATGAATTTTTCCCACTTTTTTTACAATACATCAATTATAAGTCTTGAAAGAAGCAAAAACGTTCTAGAAAAAAAGGAAAATAAGGAGAAAAAATTTTGGTCCAAATGGGGCTTGAGCCTACGCACCCCCCCCCCCCACCCCCGCCGCACACCCTCCTGAAAATTGCAGTCAAAGTAGGTTTATGATAGGAAATGAATACTCTTCAAAAAGGAGGTATTCTATTACGGGTCTAGTATATATTTTGGATCCTTTTTTAACCTATCAACATACCGCCATGTATCAAAAACCTGACTTTCCACGATAAAAAGGTAGCAGAACATCAGTACAATAAATGAACATGTGCTTACTATGTTCTTAGAAATCCTCCGAGACCAAAGCGACTTGTGTTTTAACATGTATATATTTTCTGCACCGGCAACATTAAAAAACACAATTCGCTCATTTCCAAGAAAATGAAAACTGTTGCATTTATATATCAACACGTGGATTCATAACTGTAAAGAAGAACGTAAATTCCGACAATGTGATGTGTACATTTATTTTATGTAAGGTGAGGTGTATCAGATAAACAAATATAAACTTTCTGACCTAAGATAACACGGGGACATATGTTAGGAAGATATTATTTATGTTGACGAAAACAACTTAAAAGTATTAAACTGAATATTTAAGTTTACTATTTTGAAAAAAAGAACGGACACAGAATTAACAATTTACGTCTGTTAATTGAAAGTATTTTTCTAGTGTTAAGGTTTTGAAATGAATATCGTATCTGGATTTATGCTGGAATATAATTCTAGAAATGTGTTGGCGGATGATTTTACGGTTTCACAATTTATTGTTTAAGTTTTACAGCTTTACTAGAATTTCAGTAAATTCAGAAAGTCCGTTAATATATGGTATGTGTAGTCAATGGCAGATTACCCTGCATACGAACTATCACATTACCAACGGTGAGGCAATTGCAAAACATAACACATTTCAATGAGATACGGGATAATTTCTAAATGAGTGGAAGATTATCAGAAGCGATGTCGATGCAATTTCGAAACTTTGCATAATTATAGCAGTTTTATTTCTTGCTCTTGTACTTGAACACACCAATAATCCTATATAATTTACAATAATATTTCCCTAACCACTTTGTAAAAACACTTTACTATGGTTTACCCTCACTACAACACAAAATTTCGAAAAATCTATAGAAATTGAGATAATATCGCGCTAAATACAATTTTAAACTTTGTGAGCCAGTGGAACTTTATTGAAACAAAAACTGAAAAAAGTGAGAGAAAAAAGTGAAATGTCACCCCTCAAGTGTCCTAGCGTCGACAAAAAGACAAGACATAGCACTAAAGAAGCAAGGACAAAGTTCCATAGGAAAAGCCACATTCAAAGAACGCAGCCGCTCTTACAACATGACACTTGACTTTTTTTCACAATGTGTCCAGACATACGCGTAATATGTTTATACTTTACCGTCATTTTATTGTCTTTCTTGTTGTCATTATTGTCCATTGTACAATTTCGATGTTTTCAAATACAAATATAGACATATATATTAGATATCAGTTTTGCAAGCAAATACAAAATGTATTTAGTTATTCTGTGAAAGCAAACGTTTCGAGCATGAATTAAATGATACTTTAAATATATTAGTGATGTTGTTGTATAATTACTATGTGCAAGAAAACTCTTAGCTAGTCAGTTCATTTGTCCCTACTTTTCCGGAGTATGAAATAAGACTAAGCAATGGATGGACATAAGGCTTAGAGCGGTCGCAATGCATCAATTGTCATGAGCAGGATTCTCTGCAACTCCAGATTATTACTTGCATTGGGATAAGATTCACGTTTATAGGTGATATACATCTAGAAGGCTAAAGTATTAGTGACATTGGAGCGTCGTTTGTAACGTATACCTTCCTTGGTATTGTCTAACAACAATTTCTAATAGTTTTCTTGAGGAGTCGCTAACACTGGTTACCACCAGAGGCTTTAACCTTAAATTCACAAATTTTCTTAAACCATAGATTGTTATAACCATACATCATCAAACTAAATGTTGCAGTCATAGCTCTAGCACAAATATATTTTAACGGTTCATGAGTCCGCCCATCCCATCTATCCTTGTTCGTACTTTTACTAACAAACTATACATTATTGACAGCAAACTTGGAATAATAGTAAGTTGTGGTAAGTCTATTCAGTATCAATTAACGAGTTTCGCAAAATAATAAAATCCAATAGTTTTACAATGTGTTGCAATAATTATATATTTCCGTGTTCGTTGTTGAATGTATGTGGCTGTGTCCTTGGCATGTTGAATATCCTGATTTGTTTTAGATTGTGAAATAAATTTGTCGTTGAATGAAATCATTATCAAAGGAAGTATATTACAAGTACGCAGCTCGAGTACTGTAATAAGATGGATATAAACAACAAGCAATGATTTCATTCAAGAGAAAATTACTGTTTGAGACATATTATTTCGATCCTAACACGAAATCAAGGATTATGTAGTTCTTTGGCGACATCCATAACGATTTGCGTGTTTAATGTGGTTTTCATTTCAAGTGCCCGCTGTGACGTTTAATGTTATCACGTAATAATTCTGACGTTCTAACGAGGAATTGTTTCATAATAGCACACAGTTTCAGTCGTCTTTGTTTAACAGATACATAAATTAGATCGTATTAGCATAGTTAATTTACTTCTAAATATATATGCCGGGTACACCTGCATCCGTCTGTGTCAGGTGATCTCACATAAAGCACCAACTTTTCCATAATCTCTAAAATAACATGAGAGAAATTAAATAGAAAAGTCCATTGATAAATGATCGGAACCGAAATGCTTTTTTCTTTTTTCATATTTTATTTATTTTATTTTCAGCAACAGGTAACATAACATGACATATAAAATATGAAGGTTTTTGCGATCAGCAATGCATCATATCAGTATTTAATATAAAATAATTCAGTCCATATATCATATATAAATATGCTCACACACACATGTGTCATTTCATATTAGATTGATAACAGCAAAACAGCAATACAAAGGCTACAATGAAATGTTTTACTACATGTACATATAGATAGCATTATTATGTGTACATTTGTTTGGAAAAAAACTTTACCCTAACATAGAGTTCAAACAAAGTTCAAAACAAGATCTCTGTGTTTAGGATAGTTTTAAAAGAATTTATTGGCCTGTTGCGTTTTAAAGTACCGATCTTACAAATAAATATAAATATATTCGAAAGAATGTAAGATCAACATAACACTACGGATCTTAAAAGTTAAAATATATATATATACCCGAAAGAATGAAAGATCAGCATAACACGCAGTTGACAAGCTATTTGAGTTTTTCCCCTTCAATCATAACGATTTGATTCTATTGACAACTTTGATATTTTCTTTGTTTAATGTTTGAAACCTAAACAAGATTTTTACATTTAGAATGATTTTACTTTCCATCGCAGCACTTTCTTGCTTAACACTTGAAAATTTTAATTCATTTCTGTGTTTCCAGATAATAAATTTCGTTTCAAAGTATTTAAAACGTTAAAGTTTTTCGAATTAGTTGTACTTATACCCAATGCTATCTTGGAATAATTGAGAGTAATATGCTCCTCGGGCAGAATTGAATGAAATATTTCGTTTACAAAAATCCATAATCGTTTAATATCACAGCATTCCCAAAAGGGGAGAACCGAATGCTTTTGATATTCAATTTTTATATTACAGTTGTCAAAATGTCAAAGAGTAAGGTCATTAAAATGATTTATAGAAATCCAAAATGCTGTTAGACTTAAGTTATAACTGATTATGATAGGAACATTATTATAGCAGTGTCATAGGTTTGCCAAGATTTACCATGGTAACGGACTCCATACTGTTTTAAAAAACAAAATCAAACAAAATCAGAGAGGCATACTCTCTGGCCAATATTTACACGTTCTACCGTTTTGTTTGCTTTCAATTTCTGGTTACGATCATTTATTGTAATGTTACACTTCTTTATATGTAACTTCATTTGATAACCAATATTTCGCAAGTCGGGCAGTAAAACAGATCGCTATCAGTCTTCATTACAATGAAGCTATAGGGTGGTTTTACCGATGCTATTTTAGCACTTATTTACTAATATTAGTTATTGTGGCTGTTGTCTGCACGTTGTGAATTGCAATTAACTCGGCTATTTCCGTATTTCATAGGTTAACGAGGGTCAATCAATCATTGTCTGTTTAAGATAATATTCATTAACTTCGAAAAATAGGTAACATAAACTTTACTTGATAAAATTTGTCTACGGCTACAGAGTAAGAATCGTATGTATTTGATATTAATAACGTCACTTGTAACTGATTTGACTGAAGCTTCCATTTTGTTTAGTAAAACACAAAAAAGACCATATAATATCATAATTTTGGGTCTTTTTACACAACGGAAGTATGTTTTCGACCGCATTTTTGATAGAATTCTAGAACATGTTCATACATGTTCATACATATCATTAATAGTGTGTACGAAATCCATATAGTCATCAAGGAAATAAAAAGCAAAACTGAAACACATACTTTGGGATTGAGATATCGTCACTATATAAGATGAGTCGGTCACGGTTACAGAATCAGAAAAAAACATTATTAGCAAATAACTAATATAAAAATATTTTTATTGATAAATAAATTAATATATTAGTTTGCGATAATGACTGGAACGTGTATAAGTAAGTATGCAAACAAACAACAGTTACACTTATTATTCAGGATCTTACAAAAGTTCCATTCTCTAATGTTCTAATAATAATTTCACCTAGAAACTACTTATGTTTCAAATCAATGTTTAATAATCGGATTTGTTGTTAAGTTATAAAGAAGTTTCTATTTAGTTTGGCAATATATGTTAAAATATATAAATCCTATAACAATAGTTGTAACTTGATATAAACGAAGAAACAGATATCGTGGGTCTTTCCAAACCCGATTAAACTTTTAGAAAACAGAACAAACACTTATCGGGCAATGACTCATATACAATGCACATTTCAGGATTGTCCATTATACTGCTAGCAATATATTTTGTTACATCCGCCCATATTAAACTGAATAAACGTTCTGCAACTGAAGGGCTATTCGACGGTCCGTGTTTTACAATTGATGGAGAGGGTTCAGTAGTGTCAAGGTCATTGAAAGTGAGCATGGTAGACTTAAAAGCCAGAACAGCTGGACTAAAACTAGATGCACAATTATTAAAGGATTTTGTACGTTGTATATTTTTGTATTTTCTTTACTGCTTTATCCACCAGTTCTGTTGCAGTTTGTCAAAAACAAATGCTTCTTAACTTTGCAAGAAGTGGCTTCATAAAGAATATATCATTTTATAGGTTTTAAGTAGATATATTTTAGAATTTGTAATAATACGAGTAATTTTCATATCATTAAATGTGTATGTTGTTACTATATAAATGTATTTTCCAAACGAATTAGAAATACGATTTTATAAGCTTATATTGTTTTGCATTGAAATGTTGTTTCTCTTTTTGCAAAGAAAAATTACTAAATGTTTAATTAGAATGGAATGCAATTTCTTTATTTCTTTGTTAATAACTCCATGTTTGAAATTCCAAAATAGAAAATATCCCATCAAAACTGAATTTTATGATAATTTCAAAATTGACTGAGTTGAATATAGTGTGAAAATTCGAAGACTAAAGTGTTGCTAATTCACCTTTTGAGTTCTTTTCAGTGACAAATTATACGTAGTATTGAGCAATTCTAACGCTGTAACAATTATCACTGCAGCTACAGGAAAATATTACATTTCGGACGACACGGCGAAACAGTTAGAACTAATACACTGTTGAATCAAGAGGATATGATTATTGATGAAGCAGTAGTGGAAGCAGCTATCAGCCAGGTAAATTACACGTTTATTTTCTTATATATTACTTAGTGGAACACATGTGGCATACAATAGAATCCATTACAAATTTCAAATATACAGTCGAACCTGTTTTTAGCGGTCATGACTGACTGACTGAAAATTAACATTAAAGATAGTTAAACTAATTAAAACTGATGTATACGCTTCATTATCTTTAATTTGCCTGACTCATAAAAAGTAAATTCATAGCTATAACATTGTAATTTACAATTTTTTTCAGCCAAACGAATCATTGAAATCCCATTATGATTTATTGTCTATATACGGTTTATATGTGGAACAACTACGAACAACCGGCACAATCGCTGAAGGGAAAAACGAAGAAGATACCAGAACAATGCTACACAGCTACGAAGTCGAACTTTACAGTTGCTTGTGTAGCCTCAGAATCGCTATTCAGTCTTCGGTAAGGAGCGTCAGAAGTGACGTGTCAAGTGATAATCTTGAACAAGATTTTTTGGCAAATGCCTCTCCGTTAACAAGTGCGACATATGGCTTATATAGCGATGCATGACGCTACCAGCTTGATGGAGTTTTTGAACACTATTTGCAATCGGGTAGAAGCGTCCATCATGGACGCGAGGGCTTAACCAAATTTCAAACAAGAATACACATTATGTCGAATATGTCTAACGAATTAATCTTTTGGTTCGTGAAAAGTCCTACTATTTGTATGAAAATAAGGGCTGATCAAAAATATTTTGATAAAAGTTATAACATGTTGTACTGGAAACAGGCGGACGCTTCATATAATTGTTTTTCAATGTTACGATATTGTGACTATTGATTACTTATTTATATATTGGGATTTGATAATCCAACGATTTAAAATACATTTATTCACAAATTATCATCAGGTTATTTTTATATGTTGATAACGTGTACACATACATTTTTTACAATTTTATCAAATGGTATAGAGTTAGTCTATTCATTCTCATTCTCGGGTTGATCAATATACGCGAATAACCTACTGGAAACATAAGAATGTAGCTTCAATATCATAATATTGTGACTTTTGTAAACTTATTTATTGAATGTGTTTTATTTAAAACACGTCTTCATGAATTATTGTCATGTTGGTTCTATATGTCCAT
This sequence comes from Mercenaria mercenaria, assembly GCF_021730395.1. Taxonomy (NCBI): domain Eukaryota; kingdom Metazoa; phylum Mollusca; class Bivalvia; order Venerida; family Veneridae; genus Mercenaria; species Mercenaria mercenaria. Next base: position 23,061,014 of record NC_069368.1, on the reverse strand, counting down.
AACGTGTACGCATAATTTGTTTTTGTTTGTTTGTTTTGGGTTTAACGCCATTTTTCAGCAGTATTGCAGTCATGTAACGACGGGCAGTTAACCTAACCAGTTTACCTAACCAGTGTTCCTGGATTCTGTACCAGTACAAACCTGTTCTCCGCAAGTAACTGCCAACTTCCCCACATCAATTATCAGAGGAGGAGGACGAATGATTACAGTCACAATGTATTTTATCAAATCATCACTGAGAACATACGCCCCGCCCGGGGATCGAACTCGCGACCCCGCGATCCGTATACCAACGCTCTTCCTACTGAGCTAAGTGGGCGGGCTAAAAATTGCATATTTTTTTTACACTTTAACCAAATGGTATACAACTAGTCTATCATTCTTGTTCTCAGTTTAATTAAAACATATACATGTATAACCTCTGTTAACAATTAATTAAGATATACACACTTTAAAACTATTTAAATAAGTGATCGTAATTTATGTTTGTGTCGCATTCAACACCAACATTTGAAGCTGAAATAATAATTTTCTATCCATACAAATAGTTTCCTCAGAATTTGAATGTATTTTGCTGTAATATTCTGTTAAATTCTTTTTTTTTCTCTCTCTTATTGTGAACTCAGGGTATTTACAATGAACCATACTTTATCTTTGTGAATCGTTTAACTACGTATAGTGGAATTTTGAGTACTTCCTTTTATGACTGTTAGTTTAATATTCACAATAAATAATCTTAAGCATTCTTTTGAATTGTTTTTGTGGTATTACATATGTAGACACCATGTACAGTATATACTTCCAATATGAATAATCAGCTGTACTTAACATTTGTAATTTATGATGTTCCCGTATCAAGACCTTTATTCAAATTAAGTGTAAAACCACGTATTATTTTTGTAAAATGTCAAATGTGTCCAAAATAAGTCGCAAAGTATATAGACTAGTATATAACGACAATCTCCCCGTGTTTTGTTCAGCCTATGAAATATACAGTTTTGCTTTAAATCAAAATTATTTCTCCAAAATGCAAATACATCCTAATATCACCAACGAAGGCAAACTTTTTTATTCTAGTTGTTATGCAAATAAGAAACAAGTTGAAAATTTATGTTCCGGACTACTTTCATCAAACAACAGTCATTTATATCAAGTAGTAGTGCATGTATTATTTTCCGTCGACCAAAAGTATCTAAAATTTATTGTAATAGTGATATCATAGTATTAAATTGATGCCAAAGTCTTGCCTCCGGAGGAAAATAGAACATAACGATTTTTATAATCCATATTTTGATGAACGGTATGTGACTATTTTTTTCAAAAACTAAAACGTATTCATTTGATGACTTAGAAACTAACTTATATTGACTATATTGAAAACCCATATGTTCACTACAACCAGACCATGCGCACGCGCAGTTCAATATTTGCAAAGCCCACGCTTGAACTAAACAGTGGTTCTGAAGACTGGATGAGCTGTTGATTGTGTCAGCAAACCCCATTTGAATTTTTCATCGAAATATTGCTATCCTAACAAAAGTATGTAAAAATTAAATGCTAATTAAATATGTGTTCTAATAATGTACCTTTAAACCAAAAGAGATATTTGAGTATTGTTTTTTATTGTGATTTCCTATTATGAATAAGTTTATCAATGTGTGGAAGTAATTTGAAAGTAGAATTTAATTAGTCGTGTTTGTAATTATGATATTTTCGAACTTATTCATAAATGATTAAAGTGATTATAAAAGTTTTCAAGATAGCACTTTTTTTTATCTCATGAAAATAACAATGAAATCACAAACGAAGAACAAAAATAGCTAAAGTTCACAATTGTTAACATTTCCTTAATAAAATGCTCTTAGATACACCGGAACCTCCATTTTTTCTTTGCTCCAGAACATTTTTTGTACTCATTCATGATTGCAAAATAGTCATGTGTAAAGATCTAGTAACTGGCAAATTTTTTTTAGGTCCTAACTGTTTTTCAAATAATATAAGTTTGGCTTGGTAATTATGTTCTGAAACATGACAGACATTAATAATTTTTATACATTGTGCAGTCTTATACTTTCAGCTGATCACACCTATAAAAAAATCTAATTTTATAACCTGTGAAAGACCTAGAACCCTAATAACGTTAAATAAACATTTGGTTTTTTAATAAAATTGATTAACAGATACAATTTTTTGAATTTTACAAAACATTTCGAAATGTGAAAGACCTAAGTGGTGTTGAGATCAAAATTCCCATAGAAAATTAAAAGATGTCGTAGACCATGATTTTTCAGCTCTTTTTTTAAAACTAATTTCTTCAAATGCAACAGTATGAAAAAATTAAGTAAAAAAATTATACGCTATTCGTAAGCCAAGCTTGAAATGTGTGATGTATGATGCGCACGACTATGCTGTTTTGCTGACCTTTAAATAGCCCTAAAAACGAAGTGTCTATTGTAAATGAGTACAATAATTTATAGTGCTCTATGATTAATTTCACGCCGTGGACAGTGCATAATAAGCCCACCCGCTTACTGAAAGGTAAGAGCCTGGCACTGATCCCCTTAATCTCGGGCGGGGCTAGTATCTTTGTACTACTTTGGTAATGACGCGCCGAAATCAACCCCACCTCCGCACTCGATGCGGGAAGGTGGCGTTACTTTCGGAAAGTTTAGATTTATTACAGAAATCCATATATTTAATTAAATGGCGCGTATCATAAACTGATAATAACTGTTGCACAACGTCGGATTTTAAACAAAACACAAACCCCAAAACACATCAAAAGTTTACTTCCGTTACGTTGAAGTAATTTGAAGTAGGAAATTTAATTATGCTTTTTTAGTAATTCAATTTATGTGTAGGAGTTTATCAAATTATAAAATGAAAAGTAGTTAAACAGTGTTTGTATTGCTTCACTTTGTGATTACTAACAAAGTTAAAGCTCGATGATGCTGTTCTTTACATGAAACGGACGGGTAATGAATGCTCAGAAAATGTTTGGCTAAATTAAGGTATTATTCTGCACTGTGTTAAATCTGAACTTGAAACGTGGACAATGGTGCAAGCGCATTACACTTATAAAGTATATGCTCATTTTATAATTCCTTACTTTGCCCAAAAATGAGTTGCAAATATACTGGCTGATCTCCGATTCATCGGAGTTGAGATGCACTGGATGTCCATTCGCTGTATTTTTCCATGTCCATCAGTAACGGTAAATTTTTCTAATGTAGTCGCGTCGAACAGTTTGTTTATCGAAAATATTTAAAAGTTTTGTATTGACTTGCCTTCTATTGTTTACCTGAAACTTCTGTCATACCAGTTTTTGAATTACTATATAAAAAAGTGCCTGGTTATGTTTAACACCCGTCGAATCTACACACTACAGTAAAAACTAACTTTTTGGTAATGCCTGTGTCAAAAGTTATCGTACTTTAAACGTTTAATACAAAACTTTTGTTTTTATATATAAAATTATTAACAGATTCCTGACATTAAGAAACAGTCTTGAATTGTTCAACCATAAACATATAGGGAAATGTGAAAGAGTCCTTTAAGGCTGTGTGTTTGAGTATCATAAAGTTATGGCAGCTGCAGAAAAAGATATGAAGAAATATGAAAAAGATGTACATACAGCATGCAACAAAAATAAGTGAAAAGACGTTCAATTTATACACAGCATATTCGTTAAGCAAGAGCTTGTTTAAAGTGTGTGTGTGTGTGTGTGTGTGTGTGTGTGTGTGTTCGGGTTTAACGTCTTTCTCAACAATGTTTCAGTCATATAAACGACGGTGTCTACTTGTAGCAGTGAGTACAATGCCCAACTTTATACTGCTGCCTCACTGGAATATCACGCCGTGGACACGTGACATGATACCCCACCTAGTCACATTATACTGAAACCGGGCTGACCAGACCTAGCACTATCCCCTTAATGTTGCGCGTCAAGCGAGGAAGCTGCTAGTATCATTTTTTACGTCTTTGGTATGACGCGGCCGGAGAATGAACCCGTGACCTCCCGCACTCGAAGCGGACGCTCTACCACTAGGCTACCGAGACGGTTACTTGCTTAAAGTTTTAGGATTTTTATCATAGAATCTTTCATATTTTAAATTTAAAAATATTACCGGTATCATAAACTAAGTAATATTTATATCAACCTTTCGCTACAGATCGTCGGAACTTTAAAAGTTATATAACACTAACCTTAAAACACGTCTGAAACATGGTCTTACTCTCCCCGTATGCTATGGGGAAGTAATTTAAGAAATACGGAAACTTTAACATAATGCTTATTTTAATCAAGTATTTGCATTTGCAAAATTTGTGAGTGAGTTTATCAAAATGATATAATTCGAAAATCGTTACGCACAGTACATGTTTTGTAATTTGACTCTCTACAATTAGTCGGAAGGTGCAATTACTAATAAAGTGTAAAGCTCAGTGATGCTTTTCTCCTTAACCCTACAAAAACGGACGGAGTGAATGGACTTTGTCTAGCAAAATGTTTAGTCGTGCCCTTAAAAGTTAGGAGGTTATTTTATTTGCACTGTGTTTCAAAATTGTTGAAAACTTGGAAAGTGGGACGTTGGCATGCCCTAAGCGCATTTCACATTATTATTTATGTATTTTGTCTTTGTTGGTGATGTAATTTTCCTTACTTTAGCACCACACCCCTCTCCTTTTAATGAGGTTCGGTACGCACCATATACTGGCCAGATCTCCCGATTGGCTATTTTGCCCTCGGCTGTCCTGAGCGATGCTCCACTGTGTTGCTTTCCTTATTCTCAGTTTGGTTTCCATTTTCTATGACTGTGCGTGTGCAAATGTGTTTGTGTATGTTTGTCTTTGTCTTGTCCGTGTTAACAGTGTTGTGGTTTGTGGTTAAGGGACACTACGTTTTTGAAGCAAGGCTTTCCTTGTTGAATATTTAGTCTTGCCTTTTCTATTTTTCCCAACACTACACACCTCTTGCTTGTCCATACCCAGTTTTGCATCGTACATGTAATTAGAATGTACTTGTTGCTGGATTTTTAAGCAGCCCGTCGGCTATATCTTTCCACTACAGTTTTTATATTCGGCGGACCTACTTAACGGTGTTTGGCTGTGTTCTTTGTGCCTTCAGTAAATCTACCCTTACCTTTTAATTTTTCTTTGTTAACTACAGAAAATTGGTATGATGATTTCAGCGTATAATTCATTTTTCGGAAAAAGTTTTAATTTTAAAAACAGATTCCTGCGTTTAAGGTAAACGTTTTATTATTTTGATCTTTAAATAAGTCATTTTCTAGAAGAACTATGACGTAAAAATCACCTTTTATTCAAGTATTTACTGAAAACATTTGTAGTATTTTCTTTATTTGAAAAAAAAAAATAAACGAATAATAAAAGAGCTTAGCCGTTTTTCAAATTATTCTTAAACATTTATAACACAATTTAATCATATTAGCTATTTCAATTATGTATATTATTAACTGTATATTTTTTATTTCTATACATCTGACTTTTAGCATGTTTCGAACTGTCTAGATTTCTTAAGTGTGCTTTACTGGGGAAATTGTTATAATACTTATGGATATTATGGTACTGTAAACAGTAAAATATTCTCGACATGATGACGTTTTTACACTTTACAGTTTAATTATTTTTTTAAACAAAAATGTTCCTTGTTCTATATGAAGCTAAAGAAAAAATATACATTTACCAACATAAATTAATGTTAAATTAACCAACATAATTGTCATTGTGTGAAGAACTCGTAAAGAAGTGATGTGCGTCCGGGAGAGTATTTGCGTTCATGTACATTTTATAGCACTAAAACTAAGCTACATCCTACCTGAAACATGTTAAAAGCCAAAATGTCATATTTATTAATGTTTTGTAAAAAGGTACTTTGGTCGTAAATTCAAATGTCCTTTCATCATGTACTTTACCCACAGTCAACGTTTAACAGATGTGGTTGCAATTAAAATGTGTTGTGTTTTTATTTTTGTACTTGAAGGGATGGCCTGGAAAACTAACATTTAACCAGTACTACGAGTATTTTGGTGTATATTATTTATGGTAAGGAGCCACACTTTAAAAGTTTGTATTATCGCCAAATTACTAAATATTCATGACAGGGTTTGATAATTTATTTACTCACACGAATAAACTCAGTCACACCGAGTCTAAAATTGTGTTGCTTTGTTGCGTTTTGTGCTTCCACAGGATCTATTGATAAATTTGATTAAATATCACAACAGCAGACTTTAAGGGCCATGTGGCGGCTTTAAATGCTTTCCCGTACTTGGACTCATAGTCAATACACATGTAGTTCCTGGTCGTTGGAGATCATGGATTACAAAATAAAATTCCGCTTAAGCGGCACTGGATGGCATTAGGGGTATTGCACTTTTCATTTTCTCTCAAGAATAGACTCATTTAAACCTAGTCTGATACTATGCTGTTTGGTTGCGTTATATGTTTCAAAATCTCTTTTCATAAATGTAATTTACCGTCACAACAGCAGCCTTTAAGTGACGTGTGTGTCTGAACACAGTGTTAAATGTATTTTATGGTCTTTAAAGATTATAGACAACATATAATTTTTGCAACAGAATTCCTCTTAAGCTGGCGCTATCAGGCGTGAGTGGTTTTGAAAATTCCATAAGCTCTCATGAGGATACTCAGTCAAACCGAGTCTGCTGTTATGTTGCTTGGTTATGTTCTATGCCTCCAAAGGATCTTTTTACAGATTAACAGTAAAAGAAAAATGTGCGTCAATCACCATCATTGTTCGTTTAAGTTCCCCTGACTAATTTTGTATGTAATGCTTCTATTTATTTTTTCTGAAGTCAACACAGTATATTAGATTTCAACAGACCAAAAAGGATACTTTATTCGTCTTAAATAAAACCGTCAAGCGTTCATTCAGGTGACTATTAATATCAAAAAAGAATGAATCCTCACTGTTACAAAGAAACCCAGTACAAGTGCTACTGAATTTTCTTAATTAAAACATCTCATTATACCGGGATGTGGTCTTTAGCACAATGAAATAAATGATACCTGCCAGCTTGGGTGATATGGGATAAGTATTATTAATGGTAGACACATTAGTAACTTTCATTGACACTTTACAGCCCATTAAACGCAATAGAATTTAAATGGGAAAACACTTCTTAAAAGTGTTACGTTCATACTCAATAAAGTAGATTAACACTTATAGTTAGGGATTTAGACTTAATAAAATTTTCTGGACTTGATTGTAGTTTTGTTTGTGTAAACTGTACAAATGTCATAAAAGTAAGATGTTTTCCTTAAACGGCATGCATAAATGACCGTCCTTAACATGATATAACATTTAATGTTGAAAATCAGTATATCAATATAAGAATTATGATTATTTATTTATATAAATTTACAACATGCACAACATATCTGTCATTCCGATGCAACTGATTGCAATTTTGGAACTGGTATTTCTGTCTGGTAGATGAGAAGAACAAGTTTTAATTGAATGCTGGCTTAACTGTGTATCCATAACTTAAGGGTATGGACCTGAAATTATAATCGGCAATTTTCGAGCAATTACGTACATCAATGCTATTTTGTCTATTTTTTTGTGTGGCTCATTCGAGCACATGGCGTTCCGTACTAACCGAGCAGTGCCGAATTATGGAGAATACGTAATCGCACGGAAATTGCCGATTGCCTTACGGGTCCGCTACCTTAAAGAGCTAAACGGCTCACTCCAACGTGTATCCATTTTATTTCCGTCCTTATATTTCAAAGTAAAAAATGTCCCTTTTAGTAATAAATACCAATTTTTTATTGCAATAGTTATAAAGGGCAGATTCACTTTTTTTTTATCTAAAGTCCGCTTTTGAAAGTATTTTTATATTTCAATTTCAATTTTTGTATTGTTTTGGTACCTTAAATCGATACAGTATTAGTAGTCGGAAATTGGTGTTTGTAGCACTTAAAAAAGTGGTTATTTTTTGCAATTGTTTACATATGTTAGTACCACTGTTTAATAATATTCATTGCTCCGCATGGAATTTTCGGGTAATATATGGTACTAGAATATCTCTCTGTATATAAGAATATCACAGACATCATAACGCTTTTTGAAGTTAAAATTAAACTTGTTTGTCAAAATGTATGTAGACCTTTAATTGTTTGGTCACAATGTTTAACATCTAGTGAAAGTTGCAAAATACAAAATGAAGTCATTCAGAAAATACACCTTTCCAGGGTTTCTGGGGATACAAGTGCATAAAAAGAAAACAAATATCATTATAAACAAATCTCTAATGCATTGTGTACTTTTAACACTGTTCCTCAAGACGAAATACGATATTTACCTTCTTTACCTTTTTTGTTGTTTTTTTTTTCAGGTACATAACTCGTACAAAGGTAAAAGAATATTCCTGTTAAAATGACCGATTTGACTGAATCTTCGCCAAATGACATTTTGAATGTTTTGAGCAGTTTCTTCCCCATAATAGCTTCCATATGATTCTGTAACATCAATCAGTTTTCACAGATACTTAAGATGTATTTACATGTATTGTGCGTTTGCCACTTTAAGCCAGTATTCACTTTATACAGTGCATTCAAATTTCTAAGCATTTCCTTAATTTTTGACTTGCTCTTTAAACAGCTGCAATTTAAAAATATATATCTATCAAGTGGTTCCATAACACATGATTTGGATCAAATTCATTTAATGAAACAAGAGGATATGGTCGTAAGTGAAGAATTAGTTACAGTAGTATTATCTCTGCTTTCCTGACTTACTATGTACAAACGTTCTGTTTAAGTATAGCATTTGCAAAAAAATAGTTTTTTTTGTTGTTTTTTTATAATTAATATATCGGTATGGTGTTTTATTTTTATTTAATACAATCATGCGTTGTAACTTTTCATTCGACCGAGTAAAATCATGAAATTATCCTCTTGGGGAAGTAAAGCGTTTTAGGATATATTGGGGTTTTTTAACTTAAAGTTTGATACACTGGAATATAAATCTAAGAGTGACATAGAGTTAGATTGAGTATCTATAATTTTCTTCTCACTTTTTCATGAATTGTCTACAGTAATTTTATCACCATGAAATGTGAAATTTAACTTTTGGGATAAAACGATAAACTCTTTGGAAAATAAAGCTATTTTCATTACATATTTCTTGTGTTTCGGAATTATTTTAATATTTTGAGGCGGTTGTAAACATAAAAAAACAACGATGAATATCAGTTTTAAATTGACCTTACCATTACCTGTCAGTCGCAAATAACAAAGCTTTAAACTAATACTTCATCAGTTAGAGCTATTAAAATGTATTAATATAAAATGAATTTGGAAACGTTATCTATTGCTTCAGATGTGTCATACATAGGAACGCGGCTTTTATATATAAATAGCACAATATTTCAGCTGTGATATTAATATTTATTTCGAATTTAGTTACATTTAGTTTCAATTCATCTTTCCATGGCTTAACCGCGAAATGCAATACTGGGAGTTTACTTTCACACCGTGAGAAATGACGCAAAAGCCCGGTCTTTCCGTAAATAGATTGATAACATATGTCACTCAATTGTTATTTTTGGTGCTATAAACAGAGTATTTTAATCAAAATATCCTAGCTTTAAATGAGCAATACTTTTCTAAAGGTCTATGAAATTTCACTAATAAATAATTGAGAACATAGTACGAACCACATGGTCAAGTTTCTGAACGAAACGTGTTTTATACAAATAATATATAACTGATGATTTTATAAAAAGGGATTCGACAAAAAATCCCTGTTTGGGGGTAGTATACGCCATTTAGAGTGTCTTTATTTTGACCAAATAACGGAGGACTATTTTGGAAATTGTCAATTTTGGAAATAAACGCGGAAATTGTGACATGGATTAATCCATGCATTGGCAAAAACCCGAATAAAAGAAGTTATAATTTCCATTTTATCATAATAAGTTCCTCTGTACAAGGTAATATAAACATAGTTATATTCATCTGTGAATACAGAATTCATTACTGATAATAAATGGATTAATCCATTATTCAGTCCAAATGAATTCCATACATTGAAGACATATTACACATTATGTGCATTATAAAACATGGATTAATCCATCCTTTCATTTGGACTGTTGATATATGTCATAATCATGGTAATATAAACCTGGTATGATATATAAAAAATCCAAAACATGGATTAATCCATGCATTTATTTTGCATGTTTTCGAATCATCTACAATTCATTGCTGATATTGATAGTATAAAATAACGGATTAATGATTCCCTAGCTAATGCAGGAGATGTAAGACATGGATAAATCCATCCATAGTGTGTACATGTTTCAAAACTAGCACATATAAATGCAAATATTGATAAAAATTATAAAGAATTGATTAATCCATCTCCATGTCATGTAGTAAAGTCCATGCTAAAATTGAAAATGAAAGACATAGATATGTCCATCCTTCCCTCGCGCATGTTTACATGTTTCTAAAAGCATTGTTAATATAGAAATAGACTGACTAATCCATCCCAATATTTGTAGTGGAAAACACATTAGCAGACCATCTCAAATGTAGAGTCAAAACATGGATTAATCCATCCTTTCTTTCTTGATAAATATAAATATTTTTTTTCAAGTAGTGAAAACCTGTTCGCGGATATGGATTAATCCATCTTTTCTTCTTACACCTTTTCCAAAACTTCTACATACGATGCAAATATTGATAAAAAGATGGATTAATCCATCCCTGTAATATGTAATGAAAAAACATTGTAAGACCGTCAAAAATATCTAATCAAAGACATGGATTAATCCATGCATTCTTAGTACACGTTTTCAAAACTTGATAAAGATAAATTATTTTTCTTTCATGTAATGAAAACCTGTTCTTGGACATGGATTATTCCATGTTTTCTTCTTGCACTTTTCCAAAACTTCTACAAGCGATGCAAAAATTGATAAAAATATGAATTAATCCATTCCTATTATATATAATGAAAACAAATTGTAAGGCCGTCTAAAATATATATGCAAAACATGGATTAATCCATGCATTTTGGTGTGCAAGTTTACAAAACTTGATAAAAGATAAAGTAATCCGTAACTATTTCATGCAGTGAAAACCAGTTCTTGGACATGGATTATTCCATCTTTTCTTCTTGCACTGTTCCAAAACTTCTACATGTGATGCAAAAATTGATAAAAAGATGGATTAATCCACCCCTATTATATATAATGAAAACAAATTCTAAGACCGTCTAAAATATATATGCAAAACATGGATTAATCCATGCATTTTGGTGTGCATGTTTACAAAACTTGATAAAAGATAAATTCTAACACGATCCGTCACAATTATTACGTCAAACGGCATAGCGGCGCGCTGGAAAATAAACCGATTGAAAACGGGCAAATATTTGATTAATGTCGTCAAGGATGTACTTAAAAATCCTTGGTAAAGTGTTAGAATCGAAATAATATATCTCATTTAGTGATTTGCTTTTGAATAAATCATTGTTTATCGTTCAGATGCGTATTATTATATCACTCGCTGCGCCCTAGTGATATATTTCCTTCGCATCTGAACTCTAAACAATGATTTATTCAACGACAAATCACTGGATGAGATATATTATTTCTTAAGTAATCCGTAACTATTTCATGTAGTGAAAACCAGTTCGCGGACATGGATTAATCCATCATTTCTTCTTGCGCATTTCACAAACTTCTACATGTGATGCAAATATTGATAAAAAAAGATGGATTCATTTTTCATTTAGTGGAAGCAATTCTAAAACAGTCGCAGTCGTAAAATCAAAGACACGGATTAATCCATCTTTTATCTCAACACGTTTTCCAAATTTTCTACATACAATGGTAATATCGGTTATTCTATCCATATTTCATGTAGTGAGGAAGAAAAAAAAAACATTTGCTGACAATCTCAAATGTTAAATCAAACCACCCTTTCTTGTTGCGCGTACCTTACATGATTTCTATGTTACAGCAGAGATTAATTCATCCTTCTATATAAAAGTTGAAAACAGTAAAATAGGTTTTCAATAAATAAACAAACAGGATATATTATTCTATCAACTCATACATGTTTGGTTGGTTTAAATGGGAAATAATCATAATAGTCCAAAAATATTTTCTCATTTGTCCCCAATTAGAACGAAGGAAATTGCATTCTTTGTGTCATAAACTCAATGAACTTTAGAAATTAATGTAGGTTAAAGGCTGATCGGTGAATAAATAGTCCATCAGTGAATGAGGTTATACACCCTTCTAACTGCTGCCACCATGGCTGGCTATTTTGGTTTTAGATTTTTACACTGTCGTGTGTCTTATCTAATATCCTATCGTCCGATTTTCAAAATTCTTTTAAGCGTTAAAATTGTTTAACGATAGCTGTCATACATAAAGCATTCCGGATCAAGTATTATAGTATAAGCAAAAAATAATTCTGGTGTAATAAATGAGTAATTTGGTTACTGAATTGTATTATAAGGCTATATACTTCAGAATACAAATAAATCTTATAGCCATAATTCCTAATAGTTATTGTTTCAAATATAAAAATAATTCGGGAGTAATCAATAAAATCTAAAGACATTAATCTGTGAATATAATGGCGTTCAAAGGTTGACAGGTCGACAGGTGGACAGGTTGACAGGATGACAGGTTTAAAAGTCGACAGGTTGACAGGTCGACAGGATGACAGGTTTAAAAGTCGACAGGTTGACAGGTCGACAGGTCGACAGACCAAAAAACATTAATCTGAAAATAAACATTTTGATACTTTTATTTTTTAATATTTACAATTAAATTCCCATCATTGCTGATTGTGGGTGATAGATTCTACAAACTTGTATTAATTCAGAATTCATCCTGTCAATCTGTCTTATTTCAATGTTGATAATTATAATTTATTACTATAAATCAATGGAATTAGTAGCCCTGTCAACCAGTCAACCTGTCATCCTGTCGACCTGTCAACCTGTCAACCTGTCTTATTTCTATGTTAATAATTATTATTAATAATTATTATTATTTATTATTATAAATCAATGGGATGAGTAGACCTGTCGACCTGTCAACTTGTCGACCTGTCGACTTGTCAACCTGTCTTATTTCAATGTTGATAATTATTATGGATCAAGTATAGCATATACTTATATTATATATATATATAACTTCCGCACTTAATCTCGCCTTTTCTAAAGATTACTACAAAATATTTAAAGATGGAATAAATAAGAGTCTGTAATGAAAACCGAGTATTAAGTCAACGATTATCCAAGAGAAATAATACCAATACGCAGCGTTTCAGATATCTTTAAACGAGAGAACGCCGACATCATGTACGTTCTATTAATCATGCGTGATACTGCACAGTGAATACATTCCATGAACATTTCATATGCAGGATAATCCGACATTGGCTGGACAGGACAAATATAACCTGAATTTCTGAATTTACTAAAATACTAGAAAAAAACTGAGAAGGATACACCATAAATTGTAAAAAGTAAATTCATGCACAAACACATTTTCTAGTCTAATATTCTAAGAAATAGCAAGACACGGTTTTGTTTTTAAAACCAAACAACAGAAAACTATTGCCAATGAACAGACATAAATTGAGAAATCATGTGTTCGTTGTTCTTCTAAAATATTCTATTAAAAATTTTAAGTTGTTTTGTCAACATAAATGATATATTGTGCATCTTCGAAAAACATGCAGATAGTTTACATTTGTTTCTCCAATACACTATACCTTATGGAATCTATATTTAAACACCACGTTCTTGTACAGACCGATAAATCCGTGTTTTAACGTATAAATTAGTATTCTTACCTCCATGGAAATGATCGAATTGTGATTGTTGCCGATGCAGAAACGAAACAGATACATGTTAAACCACGAGCCGTTTTTGTCTTAAAGGGATTAGAGGAACAAAGTTTGCATATGTTTATTCATTATACTAATACTCCAGTAACTTTTGACACCAATATTGAGAACAATGTAGGTTTTCGAGACATGATGGTACGTATTGCGTCCTGATTCTGATAAAAAGTAAATAGACAGTGCTTAATTTTTAAGAAACGGATACCTTATTTAGATCAGAAGGTATATCTATTATACTATAAGGACGTCTACGGTAAAAGCTCCTTTTATTTCTTTGACTGAAAGAATTATAGCGGACTCGCTATTTTGTTTTAAATCAGTGCAAGTGTGTTTCGTATTTATACAGTTTAACTCTACTCATTTACACTGGAATTTCGCTTTACGTTGGACGTCCGTTAACGCTATACGGTGTAGTGTGACTGAGACTCTTGACTGAAGAAATTAGCGGACTCGCTATTTTGTTTTAAATCAGTGCAAGTGTCTTCCTTATTTATACAGCTTAACTCTACTCATTTACACTGGCATGACCTTGATTGATAAATACGGGTGAAACTCGGTATCTCGAATTCCAAAGGATAGAACATAGAACTTTTGAGATCGAGATAACTGGAAATTCCAGTTAAAATAATATTTTGTGCGCGTATTTCCAGGGTGGGAATTGAAAATATCTCCGAGACAACCGGAATTTTGAAATAAGCGAGTTCGATTTATCGACTTTTAACTGTTTGTACATTGTATAAATTTGAGCGACTTTTGTTACCAAATACTTGTACCGAAACTTCTTATGATTTTTCCTCCAGTTTACTGTCAGGACACGTTTGCGTGTTTCACTGATACTTTTACTTATTTACTTTGAGGGGTAACGTGTCAGCTTTATTTATTCATTTTAGATCCCTGTGTGATCTTCGTATGTTTTCGATGAAAACAGTTTAACATAGGAATTTCATATTGTGAAGATATCCTAGCCCTTAAATAATTGAACTGATGTTCCGTGTACTATGACAATTTTAGGATAATCAGCGGTTTCTTAACTTCTGAAATCATAGGTGTTTCAGATTATGATTTTATTTAATTGTTGGGTTTAACGTCGCACCGACACAATTATAGCGCCTATGGCGACTTTCCAGATTTGATGGTGGAGGAAGACCCCAGGTGCCCCTCCGTGCATTATTTCATCACGAGTGGGCATCTGGGTAGGACCACCGACCATCCGTAGGCTAGCTGGATGGCTTCCTCACATGAAGAATTCAACGCCCAGAGTGAGGCTCGAACCCACATCGATGAAGGGCAAGTGATTTGAAGTCAGCGACCTTAACCACTCGGTCACGATATATACTTTTAACAACAATATTTATGTACGAAGTAACTTTTCATCGGAAGTTATGCTTCCGTTTTATTAATTAAGGAAACATAGTTCATTATATGTCATCAAAATTATTACTTGTGTGTTCAAAAGCAATAAAATCGTTTCGTTTATTAAATAAAACACTGATCTCAGACACAAAATCAAAAATAATTTGTAATATATTTAAGCAAAATTAGCGTTGTTTAAGTATAGATGTTTTATACGATGAGCTCCTTTAAAACTGCTTTAGGAGATAATAGGAAAAAAATAATTTAAATGATATCTAAATATGTGGGAAAGTTGGCCACTTAATGGAAATGTTTCACACAGTTTAGCTGGTCACGCAGAGGCGATGACATTATACTTTTGTTTTGTTTGTTTTTTGACAATGCACAAAACGTCTAGCTACAGAGATGCGAAGAATATGCTTAAAAATTCTGGTATAAAATAATTATGTAACATAAGTACACAAACAAAGCTCAGAAAATGATGTACCGGTTACGTACTGAAAGTACCGAAACAGTACTTTCTTTTCAGATATTATATTGCGACATTTGTTGTTATTAATTTTAAGTGATATCCTGAAATTTTAGCTGTTCAATATAAATAAAATAACAGACAATAAGAAGTAAGATAAATTTCAGTTCTCTTTAATTTGTGTAGTTATAAAATCAGCGATATTGAAGTACAAACGTTTTTTTTTGAAACATCATCAAAATTTAGAAGCAAATGCTTGAATATAGTTGGCTAGTCATGAGCTGCTTTAATTTTATATCTTTGTATTAATGTGTGATTTTAACTTAATATATAGACATGAAAAGTAGAATCTAGACATCAGTGTAGAAAATTTATAATGATATAAATCTACATTGTGAAACTATTAAGTGTAAGTAATTATAAACTATATGGTAAAAACATCCGGTGACTTTGATGATATGAATCAATTTCCTGTCATTTTTTATTTGAATAAACAACACAAATTTTACTATTTATACCATAAATAAACGGAAAGTGACTGAGATCCAGCTCTAAGCTACAGATGACCGTCAAGTGTGTGAGTTATAAAACATTTTGAAGTTTACTCATGAAATATAAGTTTATTATTGAAGCTAAATTATTTTTCAGATTTTTGATACAATTAATGTTTACATAATAATATGGTCACATTAACGAAAACGTCTATAGTATTTCCTGATTTTGGTGTACCAGAAATGTGGGTTTTATAGTATTAATCGAGATAAAATCTAGAACTTCTGTCGTAAATGTTTCAGCTGATGTTAAATTGATTTTAAAACAATCATCCTTCGGAAACCACATTAACAGTTATTTGAGTAGTTCAGGAAGCTAATTTGGAAACACCAAATCTGCATTTACATCAGTATTGATAGAGGGACAATGAGAGGTTGAAACACCTTTTGTAACTAATGGATATTAAAACGTGGTACCTGAAAGAAACTGAATTTAAGAATAAATAATAGGTGAATTCCATTCATGTTCAATGGTGAAAGGTCAGATCACACCAGTCATAACCAAATTCATACATATAATCAGGCTAAGCATAAAGAAGGACATAAGAAATAACCTTATTCAAAGAACGCATTTCCCTTAAAACAATTCCATATAGAAGTGGATGCATTCTGTTCTATCCTGATATAAGTATATTTAAGATACAAAACTTTACTTGAGGAATAATATAAGAACAACTGTATTACATTTGTCGGTATTTTGCATTGACACTTATACGTTTAGCAGAATTCTTTTTAAAATTCAAGTTCATCAAATCTTTATTATTTCCTTATGTCTGTCTCATGAACAGACTCAATCAAACCGAGTCTGCTATTATTTTGCTTGGTTGCACTCTGCGTTCGAAGGATGTTTTTATTGAATTTATTATTTTGTTGTCCAAACTATATAATTTCGAAAGCTCCAAGTATGCACGCAATTCTTCAAAAATGTTTGTATCATCTTTTTCCTCTTATATTGCGAAAGTTTATAAATTTATACAGTTTTAAAAATATTTTGGACAGGTCTTTGAAATCTTCCAACAGATAAAATATAATCGATTGTAATCGTTATGACAAGTAAATGGAAAATGCCTAACCCATTATCAGTATTTGACCAAGACTTAAAGCAAGGTATACCACCTGTACCCACAAATTTTACTGCATTTTATTTCGTATTCCAAGCTAGTATAATGTCACAGAATTTCGATATATGTCTTGACACGAAACCCTCAAACAGGGAATATTTTAAAAATGCAGAAAAACTTGAATGTAAGGTGTTACTCCTAGCTGTAAGCTTTGTTCAGTAATTAATGACGGGCAAGTCATTCTATTCCCTTTAGTTATCTATATATTTTGTACTTATAAGCAATATGATCAATTTTGTTATATCTGTTAGACCTTTCTTAAACTGTTTAGGTATATACATCATATACTTTCTAGAAATAGCAAAGAAGATATAAACATGTGAACTTTCAGTGAATACATTTCATAAGTCTTTTACACTACCATATACAATTTCATTTTAAAGGGGAGTAATTACAAAATGTTATATAACAAACAACAAAATATGTATTCAAATAGGGATCTAACGCTACGTGATGAACACCAGCTATGCTAAACGAACCGGCTCCCAGTTTACGTAAAAGGTTAATTTAACATAACGCGCTAAAGCTATAAAATCGTAGATAATAGCAATATAAAAAAGCATGTGAGTGAAACAAAATAATCATTTTTTTCATGTGCTACTTTACAAAGGAATATTATTCTTACGGATTGTTGCGAACGCTCTCACACATTTAAGTTCATTTAATTTTAGTTATAAACGTTCCTTGTGAAAGTTTATTCACTTACAAAATAACGTTATGAACAATATAAAAGTAAACTTAATACAGACTTATGAAAACAAAATTGCTGCAAAGGTGCATGGAGCCAAGTATTTATAGAAGTGTTTAAAAGTTATTACAACGAAACCTGCTTTAATTCAAATTACTGCGTGTATGTTCAAATTCTTCTGTTTTCGATATTCATATCTCTTATTCATTTAATTATTTGATGCGTGCAAATGCATCTGAAAGTGTTTTCCTTGTTTATTTTCAGTGCAAAATGTGTACCCGCAATGGATCGGTAATTCTAAGACTGAAGGGTTAAAAACGAAGACCTTCCACTGACAAACGTGAAACCACGTCACATATAAATAATTATATAAAATAGTTCTACTTGTTTCGTTTATGAATACGTTGCAACGAGATGCGTTACTTAGGCCACAAATGAAGACATTTGCAGATGACGGGATATAACAATTTGTGTCAGTGAGTTTATACTCACTTGTAAAATGGTTTGCTGTGAAAGTATTTCTCAACATTTATCAGAGGCTCCCACAGGGTACCTTGAATATCAACCGACCAGATGTATGTTACAGCAATTGTTTCGTTGCTAAGCAACAACAAAAGATATCGTTGACAAAATTTAAGAAGTACTCAAGAAACTTAAGTAATTACAATCAAGAGACAATTAATTTAGATACATTGTACATTTGATTATAGATTTATATAAGAATGTAACGTACTTAAAGCTATGTTTGCAATATACTATGAAATAAATTGGCCCTCGTGAAATGTGTTATACCGACAACACATCAATAAAATGGGTGTCTTAAATATGTTATCCTGATAACAAAACAGAAAATAATGCTTCAAAATATTTATTGTGAATATCATAATACAAAAGCGATGAATGTATAAAATATCTTTACAATAATTCGTAAAACAATATAAAAATGTAAGAGGTCTGTTTTTTTCGTAAAAATACTCGTACCGTAACAACCCTGAGTAAATAGCTCACAAATAAGAACATAAAATGCAAAACTCGGATGTAGACATATTTTAATTATTTCAGATGATATAATAATTATATATATTATTAAAGGTGGTTAATCAGATTTTGATCAAGTAGTAGATTTGTTCGAAAGTTAAACACATGCTTGTTTACACATATTTATTTTCACTGAGAGCTTAATATATGAGAGATTTTCACTGGGGGCTACACCACTGTTTTAAAACATGCCTTTGGGTTATGTTTGTTGAACTATCTTAATATATATGAAATGCATATGTAAAAAAACTAGAAATTATATTATGAAATCAAAACAAATAATCCACTATCAGAATACATGACTGAATTTACCTTCAAATTAAAGGGGACTAATTACAAAACTTCATAAAATATAATAAAACACATATTTTAAAGAGGTATCTGATTCAAAGTATGGGGTCATGTTGTTTATTAGATAAATCTCTTAAAGAATATACTGAAATGTGAAATGTCACAAAAAGTTGCTTAAATGTGATTGGTCACCTTTAAAAGAAAAAGTACTAGTATTTCAGATATAGAAGGGCGAAGTTACATCAACTTAAATTACAATCTCATAATCAAGCAATTAGGAATATCGGTTTAAAAGATTATATACTTATTTTTAGAAGTGAGTCCAAAGCCAAACAACGAGTAATGAAAGTGTAACAGATTATGGAATAAGTTACAACTATGTAAAATTGTCCGGTGATAAGAAATAAATATCCAAACAATAAACTATATTGCATGTATGAAGTGACTTAATAAAAATACAAGTATGTAAATGTATTTATCGCAGTTAAAATGTGGTCGGACTGAATTAAAATATATTTTTCCCTATTAGATAATAACATTTTTTCCCGTATAAAATGATAGTTACTTTAAACTTCATTCATAAAAACTTTCTTAATAATATTTAGATAGAGATATATATATCTTTCAGAATTGCGCTGTCGGTAGCCAGTTTAATGATTGCCTTACAGCACGGGTTTAATTTTCTACATGAAAATAACCAGACCATAAATTAAGTAAACATATTCGACAAAAGGAGTAATATGATATCCGATCGACGTTAAACGTAAATGTTCTAAGAGACCTTAAGCCGATGTTGCAGGAATGGATTCTTCTACTCCCTGATAAATTGTGCTCAAAAATCCCATCAGGTTAACACCGTCCTGCATCGAAATATATGCCCTGTATGCCGCATACGTTAAAGGGGATGCACTTGCCAAAAAGTCTGGTTTTAGATTAGCAATTGACACGTTACTTCTGACAGCATTTCCAAATGCTTGAATGGCTATGTTGAGGCTACATATACAACTGTAGATTTTAACTTCAAAGTTATGTAGCTTCGTCCTGGTTTCTTCTTCAGTTTTCTTTTCAGCGAGTGTGCCATTTGTTAGTAACTGTTCGACGTAAAGTCCATATAACGACAATAAATGGTGATGAGATTGAAGTGTTTCACTCGTCTAAAAAAGGAACACGTATGTATATAAAAGATTCAAATAAAAAAATAAAATTATTTCAAATTCGTCAAGCATAATGGAAAATGATATTACATGTCGATGGATTTACATTCAATTTGAAAAAAAACCTTTGCATGTATTTGAATGAAATCGATGACTTTAACAGGATATAAGTGCTGCATACCGCTTCCAACTTTCAACTGTCAGCTTTTATTTCAATAAATAATGAACATCAAAAGCTGGCGGTGAAGAAAAACATTTCAAATAATATCAATGGCGGTAACATATGTATGTTTAGTGCAGCGATATCATGAAACGGCATACACTGTAAAATTATATAATTATTTGTTACATGGATGAAAAATTAATAAATGTTTTTTTTTTCTGAAGATAATTTAAATGATTTACCGTCCAGATATAAACATAAAATTACTTTGTTTAATATACAAAGTTGTAAAATAAAATACTAAATTGATTTACCTGAATAAAATGCATATTTATCAAAGTAGATCAGTTTTCGTTGATAATTTGTCTAATGATAATTAAGAAGGTGAGCTAGCAGTGCTTTTTTATGTGCTTATTTCATTGTCAAATGTGTAATGTCTATGCCAACCGTAATATTTGCATGATCAATGTTTACTGACAAATCTGCGCCATTTATAAATAAGTATATCAAGATCGATAGACCAGTTTTATCTTTTGTCCACTGTGCATGGGTGCATATATATCAGACTAACGTACATAAATGGAATATGCATTTTTTGCATGAAACATAGTTAATCCTATGATAATATGCAATGTACACTCACTGCTCAATTTATTTCATATTTAACAATATATATCAAATAAATTAGCTAACACATATGGACCCGATTGTAAAAAAGCAGTTTAGCCATTTACCTCATTAATTGCCGCTTTAATTACTTCCTCACTGGCAATCGTTTTTTCAGGATTCATCCAGTACATTAGATCCAGAGAATGTGTAATGGCATCTTTCATTTGATAATTTTCTTTTAACTGCAAAATGTACCATGTCAATCATTTATCTAATTAGCAATTATCAGCGTATAAAACTTTTTTAAGAGGAATACGGAGTCATAGTTTAACTGTAAGAAAAGAAATATCAAACTTTAATAAAATGATTTGACTATTTCATAATAGTATTTTGCTGATTACATTTGAAGTATATGATATAGAATGCAACATGTCTATAAAAAATATTCAATGTGTGGTATTTGTTACATTTTTGTACTTAAGAATATAAATCCTTCTGAATTGTTATTACAAATAACCAAACAGCATTCAACTTTAGGATGTTTAACTCATTCGATCCGGATAAAACTTTCAAAATACTTTGGTTAGCAGTTTTGATATGTTTATATGCATGTTACTGACAGATTTCCCTTTAGAAAATCTTAATTATTAGTATTAAACGCCACAGAGTGGCAGAGATAACAATATAAATAAATACTAACAAAATCCCTCAATAGTTCTGCATCTTGTTTCAGTCCAGATGTTCTAATTTTCAAATCTGCCATGCTTTCTTTCAACGATCGCGAAATTCCTGGGCCATCTTCACCAGTTGTAAAACAAGGGCCATCAAATAACCCTTCTGCTGTAGACCGTTTATTCAGGTTTGCGGTAGAAACAACATACATTGTAAGCAGTGTAATGAATATCTGCTTTGAAAGAACTGTTGAAAAAATGAAATAAATATAACATTTGGTTGAAATAATGCATATATGTAGTACACATATGGGTATCTGCACAATAAATGTAATGAATATATGCTTTCAATTGTAAGAAATACTGCTGAAAAAACAAAGAAATAAAAGTAACATTCGGTCTAATAAGGCGTACTTGTATGTATGTACACATGTATTTACTTGATAAATGTTTGTCTAAGTGGATATGTTGTTTTCGTTGTTGTACTTTTTTACATCAAACTTATTTTATATCAATAGGTTTTCAAGTTTTATTGTTTGTTGACTGGTGCAAGAAAGTCAGCATTGTATATTTTACGTATACAGTGTAAACACTGACACTTTGTAACAAAAAAGAAAGATTTTACGGTTTATAAAAGGTTATTGCGATACTAAACAGGGTCTCATAAAGAAGCGAAGCGAATATCAAGATTAACTATCTGCATAACTTATTTTTCCAGATATTTGATACCATTTTACCCTTCTCTTATTTAATGTCAATGTTGAAATATATGTACGAATATTAAAGATCGATATGTTTTGAAATTATCCAAAAATAATTATTCTGTCTTAAGATTTTGTTTTAAGAAAAAAAATTATTTAATTTTTCAGCTAAACGTTAAATTCAGATGTCGGATCGAATATTAGATAATAAATAGTCTCTATAATTTCAGAATTATTTAGTGTTTGAGTAGTTTTCTGTATGAAACGTTGGTACTTACTTGAAAAAGTCATTGTTGATGCCTTTATTTAATAAGTATAAATAAAAAATATCTTAAGGAAGGTGTTTAACAAGCTTATAATGTTAGATACTTCTGAGGCTGTAACAGCGATGCATTTGTTTTATACGGTGTTGATGTCTAAAATTCCGAACTATTTATAGCTTCTGCATTTTTTTTGTGTTTTTCCTGATGACTCCATCGTGATTTAATATTTCTTTTTGTCAGTAATGCGATTGAAACTATGCTGATGTAGCGTGAAAAAGTCCCAAAGTAATTACATTCAAGATCTTCCAATTTATGCATTTACATGTAGAACTGGCCCTTTATCACACATATTTTCTGTACAGGAAATGAGATGGTTGTCTTGTTTATAACCTTAAGTGTCCTGCTGTTTTTTGTTGTGTTTTGAATGTTCAGATATATAGAATTACTAACGAGCGCTTAATTTAATTTTGAAAGCAACTGTAAATGCGGAAGTGTTTCGAAACGTTTGCGGAATAACATCACGAAACATTTGATTTAACTGATATCTTTGTGAATTTCACTAGCGTTCGCTACAGCTAGAGACCTCGTAATACCATTATTATCCTGTTGTGTATTCTATGATACACTCGAAGCAGAAACTGTCAGATATATACATATATAAACGAATGAGGACATTTCATGACAAAAGCATATAAAACGTGCATTTGAAAAGTACGAGTTCAAATACGTTAAAATATGTCACCGTAATTGATACATGTAATGGAATTGCTTATTACGAGTAATAACGAACTAATCTTAAATAATAAAAGAAAGTTTATTATCTTCAGAATTGAAAAGTATAACATGTATTTATTCCGACTTTGTTTAATGCAAGCTTTCGTTAGTAATTCTGATTTACGAAGGATCCCTACTTTACTTTGTCGATGAAATTATCTGAATTACATATACATAAAATATTTCGAAATGATCTCCACAACAAATGATATATTTACTATTTTCTTATCGTAACATGTTTTGTTGTGTTGAGCGACCTGTGGAGTTTCCACTTTTTCTATTTATTATCACAGCAGCGTTGTTTGTGCCGTGTGGCGGCCGTAAAAAGTCACCCCGTACATTCAATCAGGGCTGTTATATTTCGATCTTCTCAGATCGTTCAGCACGACTTTTATGTCGTGTTATTGGTATAATCACCCCTTGGATATGGCGGCTGCTTTTTAATTTTGACTTTTGGCAGTTCCTGTGATATGCAGGCTCCATAACCTCAGATCCCCTTTCTAAATTCCATTTTATTCAGTTCTGCTCATTGTTTTCTGGTTTAGGGCAAACCCATTATTTTAGCTGGGGACCATACGCCGCTTTTCATGGAATTACACACTAGTGTAGCATTGAAGGTTCCATGTGCACTGCCGTATAAACACATCTGCGGATGGCTCTGAATTGTTTTTTGTACTTTTAACATGTGTAAATGTTGAGTTCTGCTCAACCCGGGGCTAGAGGGCGTGGACGGTAGCTTGCATTTCCACTACCGTCCATGAATAGGCTCAATCAAACCGAGCCTGCAACATTTTCGTTTTTGTTGTGTTGAGCGACCTGTGGAGTTTCCACCTTTTCTATTCATTTTGTATTTTGCAACTTTCACTAGATTTTAAGCATTGCAACCAGACAATTAAAGGTCTGCATTATTTGGTGAGAAAAACGTTTAATTTTAACTTCAAAAAGATGCGGTAACATGCCTGTGATATTTTTTCTATATACAGATATTTTAGCACCTGAAAATTTCAGGCAGAGCGAAAAATGTTACAAACCCAGTGATATCAACATATGTAAACAATGGCAAAAAAAGCCAGGTTCTTTTTATTAATAAGTGCTACAAACTCCAATTTCTGTCTACAAAGTCTGTATCGACTAAAGGTACCAAAGGGGATACAAAAAATGAAATTGAAAAATAAAAAACTTCAAATGCAGATTTTAGATGCAAAAGTAATCTGCGCTTTTCTTAACTGTTGCGATGAAAATAATTGATAATTTTATTACTTTTTGAAAACTAACTTTACAAAAAACTTTACTTACTTTAAAATAAAAAGACGGAAATAAAATGGATACACGTTAGAGTGAGCGGTTTAACTCGTCAAGGTAGCGGACCAGTAACAGCAATTGGCAATTTCCGCGCGTTTACGCATTCTCCGTATGCATTTTCGGCATTGCTCGGTTAGTACGGAACGCCATGTGCTCGAATGAGCTACAAAAACCAAATAATAGTCAAAATAGCATTGAATGTACGTAATTGCTCGGAAATTGCCGATTACATTTCAGGTCCATATCCTTAAGTAATGGATACACAGTAAAGCCAGCATTCAATTAAAACTTGTTCTTCTCATCTACCTGATAGAACAACATCAGAATATCAGTTGTGTTATGCATGTTGTAAACTCATATATAATTCTTATATTGATTTTCTAATTTTCAAAATTATCTGTCACATTATGACTTGTGAGGACAGTCATTTATGCATGGCGTTTCAGGAAAACATCTTACTTTTATGACATTTTTACAGTTTACACAAACATAAACTAGAATCAATTTCAGAAAATATGATAAAGTCAAAATTCCCTAACCATGAATGTAAAACAACTGTTCTGAATATGAATGATATTTTCCACTTTACATTCTATTGCGTTCAATGGGCTCTAAAGTGTTATTGAAAGTGACTTATGTGACTCGTTAGGTGATATTTTTTACATAACACAGACTATTAATGTAATTTAGATGGTGGGCAGGTGGTCTAGTGGTAACACGCTAGACTGTCAATCCAGAGGTCCGGGGTTCGAATCCCGGTCCAGGCACTGGAAATTTCTGAGATGATCTTGAGTGTCTCCCATCTAACTAAGAGGCCTGTACTAGTTATTCCGTGTATCGGTGCGATACACCGGGCACGTTAAAGAACCAGACTATAAATTCGCAATGAGCTAGGCTAAGTTAGCCGGACAGGCCTGTATCTAAAAAGGATTTCTCTCTATCTGTTCTTGGGTCTTTATCTCACTCTGACCCTCTGGTCAGATCGAGTTTTGTCTGTACTAGTAGAGGATGAATTTTGCGCCCTGTGTGGCTGCCTTTGCTATATGTAAAGCGCCTTTGAACGTGTTTATCATGAAAAGGGCGCTATATAAATCTGGTTTAATAATAATAATAATAATAATAATAATAATTTAGCTACACCCTAAGGAAGGTAGGAACGCCAGAGACTGTTATTATTTCTTCTACAAATTTGATAATATTCCATATCACCCGAGCTACCACGTGTCATTTCTTTTATTTTGCCGAAGACCACATCCTGAAATACTGAGAGGTTGAAATTCAATAACACTTGAGATTATTTTCTTTGTTACAGGAAAAACCCATTAGTTTTGATGTGACTTATTTTTTAAAAATGTTTATAGTCACCTGATTAAGTCATTGGAATGATGAATGGTAGGGGTTCGTTAAAATGTATAACATCTGCGTGAATTAAAAATATCGTATTTGGTCTATGGTAATCTTACATTTGATGTTTACTTGACATATAATAAACAAAACATTATAAACAAAATAATCAGGGGAATTGAAACTTTATTAAATCATGGTAATTGACGACACAGTATATCGATCAAATCTTTGAAAAGATCATTTGGAAAGCCTATGACATAACCAAGCAGCATAATAGCAGACTCGATTTGACTAAGTCTATTCATGAAAGGTAATGCAATTTGCAAAACCCCTCACGCCACATAGCGCCGGCTTAAGAGGAAATCTATGGTTGTAGATTTGAATGTTAGCCGTGATCCTTGAAGACCTGAAAATATATTAACACTGAGTACAAATGCGAGTGTACATTTTACAGCTGCCACACTTAAAGACTGCTGTTGTGACGGGTAATAACATCAATGAAAAGAGCCTTTGGGAGCATAGAACGCAACCAACCAAGATGATATCAGACTCGGTATGAATGAGTCTGTTCCTGAGAGAAAATGAAATATGCAAAACCCCTCACGCCTACTAGCGCCGCCGAAGCGAAGTTTTATAGTAAAACTGAATGTTATCCATGATCCCAACGACTAGGAAATATATTGAATCTGAATCCAATTAAAGTGGCATTATGCGCATCTTACAGCACGTAGTGTGTTTTTGGTGAATGTTTTATAAAAGCAAGTTGTCGGTTGCTGTGCATTTAAATGTGTTAAATTAACAATAATGCCGCATAAGTATTTGAAAGTGATGCTTTAGAAATGAAGAAATCGGACTTATAAAAAATAGTTCATTTCTTCAGTCTTGTACGCAATGATCTCCCTTACCTATAAGTAGAGATTTCTGTGGTTGAAGGGAAGCAACTCCTGCAAGCAGTTTGACTTTTCTTAAAAAGACTGCCCCAGTCAAAATAAGAAAAGTCATATTAAAAAAGTTATTATTTCGTAATGGTAACAGGAAGAGTTTGGTATACTGGGTTAAAAACTATAATTTCCTCCACCCTTTTTACACACATATCTATTTGTGCTGTATTTTTACTTGTAAAATGCGTATAATTCCACTTTAAGTACGGGAAACAATTTAAAGACACATCTGGCAGTTTTCTATATATATATATGCAAATATTTTCCTACAGACAGAATGTTTTAAAGCTTTGTTTACTGACTGAGAATCAAGTTTAAAACTAAAGTAAAATCACCAACATTCGAGACACTATACATAACATGTAATAGGAAATGCGTTTAGTGCATGACAACATCCGATTTACTCTGTTTTCAACAAGTTAGACAAGGCACTGTAGATAATATAACTTCCCCTGAGAGAGCCTTTAACATTAGTAACAAAATTCCAGATTGTAAAAAAGTAAAATATAAATAAGGTTAATCTGAGGTTACCGTATAAGTACACAAATGTACTCCACAACTTATTTGAAGTCAGAGCAACGAGAGCCTAACTTTTAGGGGCAAGACTAAACAAGTTACCAGACAAAGTCAACTCGCTCCATCCGATTTGGTCGGGTTTATGAGAAAAGCATCACGGAGTTATACACTTTATTATTTATTGCACCATCAAAAAGGAAAGCATTCCGTCTAACTGTTGACAGTTCAATTACAAAACAGGAAATGTGCGTTATGATTTAAAAAATATATCATTTTGATAAACTTACTTACATACTTTACAAATATTTGATTACAATAAGCATTATGTTTAAGTTTTTCTCTTTTATATATAACATCCCCATATTATACAGGGTGCGTAATTCTAAGTTTAAGACGTGTTTTAAGGTTTTTGTTATATATCTTTTAAAGTTCCAACGATCTGAAGTGAAAATGTAATAAAAGTCTTTCATAGTTTATGATAACGGTAATAAGTTTTAAATATGAATGTTTCTATGATAAAAATCCTCTAACTTTAAGCAAGCTCTTGCGTAACGAATATGTTGTGAATAAATTAAAATCGTCTTTTCATCATATATTTTTGTTTCGAAAATACTATTCATAATTTTGAAATACAAGCCTAAAAATGACGCTTTAAAAAGTCTTAATGCTATGCAAAGATGCTGGAAAAATGGATGCTGTATGTATATCTTTTACCTATTTCATCATCATTTTTCTGCAGTAAGCATAACTTTATGAGCCTTAAAGGGCTTTGTCACTTTTTCCTATATGTTTATGGTTTAAAAACGTGTTTCCAGTTGTCAGAATCTGCTTTTCAAATTTTAATATAATAACAAGCAAATGATGTATATGAAACGTTTATGTACGTCTAACTTTTACACAGTCATTACTTAGAAAATTATGTTTTCCTGACTGGTAAGTGACCAAGCGGTTGACCGGGACGTTTTTAATGCAATCTATTCAAATTTCGAACATTAATCTATTTTTCTTTTCAGGTAAACAAAGAAGGAAGTCAATCGTTGTACACATGTTGTACAATAAACAACGGTTGATGCGACATACGGTTAGAGAAATCATTGACGTCACTGATGACATCAAATACAGCCGCATGACGTCCTGTTCATTACAGCTCGGATGAATGAAGTACTATATACTTTTAGAACCATATTTTTGCGAGCAATTTAGGATGAAAATGAGCAATGCTTCCTGAAGTGTATTGTCTAATTTACTATAGTTCATCGTTCAAATACTTGGATATCTAACCTCCCAAACCAAAGCAGCTGTATGGAAAACTTTAAAAAAAACATCACTGAATTAACAAACACAAATAAATTAATTTACTTTTCAGAGACTTCTCTAGTCTTGGTATTTATAGATGAGCAAACCTTAGATAGTTGTTGTCATATGTAGATATGACACATATCACTTACATCTGATGATTAGTAGCCAGTAGCATTTGCAAAATTACTTTGCATACTTGTTGTAGAAATAGTGATATCTTCAAAAGTTATACCTATAACTTAGTTTCTAAGTCATCAAATCAATACGTTTTAGTTTTTGAAACAAACAATAGTCAAACGTTGTATGTTTCCTAGCCACTCAGTAACAAGACGTTACACATACCGTTCATCAGAATATTTATTTTTAAAAATCCTTACGTTCCATTTTCTTCCGGAGGCAAAACTTTGGCATAAATTTAATACTTTGATATAATTGTTACAATAAATGCTAGATATTTCCTGACGTCGGCAAGTAATACATGTACCATTACTTGACATAAATGACAATTGTTTGATTAAACTAGTCCGGAACATAAGTTTTCGGCTTGTTTCATATTTGTGCAAGAACTAGAATACAAAGGTTTGCCTTCATTGGTGATATTAGGAAGTATTGACATTTTAAGATATTATTTTGATATAAGGCAAAACTGGTTATTTCATAGGCCGAAAACCACGGGAAAATTGTCGTTATTAAACTATACACTTTGCAACCAATTTTGGACACTTTATACAAACATGTGGTCTGACACTTTAGTAAACTGAACTTCAGAACTTAAATTGGTAAAAAAGGGCTTGATACAGACTTAACTGGAACTTAAAAAGTTAGAAAATTATAAGTACGGCTTATTATTCATATTGGAAATAAACACTGCAAACACGGTGCCTACATACATATATGTGATATCACAAAAACAACAACACAAAAGAATGCTTCAGATTATTTATTGTAAATATAAAACAAACTGTCATAAAAGGATGTACTCAAAATTCCACTATACGTAGTGAAACAATTCACAAAGATAAAGTGTGTTTGATTGTAGATACCCTAAGTAAATAGTTAACATTAAGAAAAAAACGCATATTTAAAACCATTTCACAGAATATTACAGCAAAATACGCACAAATTCTGACGTAAATATTTGAACTGATAGAGAATTCTTACTTCGACTTCAAACTTGAAATTTCAATCCCTTATCAAAATAGTTTTGAAAGTGTGTATATCGTAAATAATTATTGTTAAAAGAGGTTATACATGTATATAATTCAATAAACCCAAGAACGAGAATAAATAGACTCATTGTACGCCATTTGATTAAAATGTAAAAATATGTGTACACGCTATAAATACAATGTATATAAAAGTAACGTGATAATATTTCTTGAACACATGTTTAAGTAAATTCAGTACACAAAATGTTTACAATAGTCACAATATCATGACATGAAAGCTTGCATGTAATGTTTCCGGTAGGTTATACACGTATATTAATCAACCTGAGAACGAAAATAAATAGCCTAATTGTATACCATTTGACTAAATTGTAAAACAAAATATATGTACACGTTATGAACATAATAAAAATAACCTGACAATAATTCATGAAAAATGTATTATGAAACGCTAGATTACTGAATCCCTGTAAAAATAAGTTTACAATAGTCACAATATCATGATATGAAAGAAATATATATGAAACTTGCGCTTAAAGTTTCCAGTACTAAATGTTATAACATCAAACTATTTTGGGGCAAATCTTAATTTTCATACGAACTGTAGGATTTCTTCACAAACCAAAAGATAAAATCCGCTGGACTTGAGCAGAGAACTTATATTTTATGTAGAAAATACAATTACATGTATTTCATTAATCATATTTGACATAATATGTCTACTTGTATGAAATGTCTTGTTTGTAGTTTGGTTAAGCCGTCGCGTCCATAATGGACGCTTCTAACCGTTTGTAAATAGTGTTCAGAAACTCCATCAAGTTAATACCGTCATGCCTCGAAATATATGCTCTATATGTCGCATTCGTTAACGGACAGGCATTTGCCAAAAATTCTTGTACAAGATCATCACTTGAGACCTCACTTCTGACGTTACTTCCGGTAGACTGAATCGTGATTCTGAGACTACATAAGCAACTGTAAAGTTTGACTTCATAGCTGTGTAGCATTTTCCTGGTTTCTTCTTCGTTTTTTCCTTCAGCGAATGTGCCGTTTGTTCGTAGTTGTTCCACGTATAAACCTTATACAGACAATAAATCATAGTGGGATTTGAATGCTTCATTCGGCTGAAAAAAAATATTTGTAACAAAAATGTAAAATATGTATTTATTTACTTGCCATGAGAAAACCAAGTTAAAACTAATGAATATTTTACAAAAGTATGACATTAGTGGAACCATTTTAAATGTCGGAGAGCCATACTTTTCCCCAAATATTTAGATGTAATAGATGTCAATTCTCATCTAAGGAATGCTATGACTTTAGGTTATTTTACACATCCTCTACAATAGGATAATATATATAGACAATCGCTTGTTAGAAAAGTGTATATTACGAGTCGAAATTGGATTCCGAAATGTTTGTTTGGATGAGAACTTGTCGGAATATTTTCCGTACTGTTCAAGTGTTTATTGACGTTGAATTTCATGCAAATACATTTTGTTCAACGGTTTATATCGTTACGTTAACACTGTAATGTGTGTCAAAACAGTTGTGTCGGTTTATACTTTATAATAGCTTCCAATTAGTTAACTGCGATACGGACATGTATTTCTAGAAACATTGTGCAAAGAACATATCGTCTGAGGAGAGAATAAATATGAAATATTATATAAAACGTAACAAATGATATGTATCTATTACCAATCCAAGTATCTTATTTAAAAGGCAAAGCCATTAATATGTAAAAACAATATTAACAATTTTGGAAATATTTTGTGCATTGATGCTGGGTGGATTGAAACCATTGTTATAACATTTCACAAAGCAAGTTATCCCTGTAATATCTATAGCTGTTATGAAAGGATGTCAAAATCAAAATTGAAAATTTATAATCATTTACGAGACAGTATCTGTTCAAGAAGAATATGTATCCTTAATATAATGTTGGAGAAACTACTCCCTGAGATACTCGTGGACTGTGAGTTTTTTATTGTTACATAAAATAAAAATGTATCGGCCTTTTAACAAATCTTTTACCTTTAATATAAGAACTTATTAAATTATCATAAACAATATACGTTATATATATAATACGCACACTTAAGTTTTAAATCAATGTTGATGTCCTATACCGGAAACATGGATATATAGGTTACCTGTTGATAGTGGTCATTTTCAGTCAGTCGATGACCGCTAAAACAGGCTGAACTGTATATTTGAAATGTGTAATGGCTTCTATTGCGTGCCGCTAGTGTTCCACTAAGTAATATATAAGAAAATAAACGTGTAATTTACCTGGCTGATAGCTGCTTCCACTACTGCTTCATCAATAATCATATCCTCTTGTTTCAATCAGTGTATTAGATCTAACTGTTTCGCCGTGTCATCCGAAATGTGATATTTTTCCTTTAGCTGCAGTGATAATTGTGACAGCGTTAGAATTGCTCAATACTACGTATGATTTGTCACTGAAAAGAACTCAAAAGACGAATATGGCAAAATTTTAGTTTTCGGGTTTTCAAACTATATTCAACTTAATCCATTTTGAAAATATTATAAATTTCAGTTTTCTTTTTAAAAAATGATTTTTTTTTCGGTGTTCATGCGTCATGAACGGCAGAATAGGATCGGCAAATCCATGAATCGAGCTAGTTTGATTTCTTATATTTACATTGTATTTCCTTTCCAATTGTAAACAAGATTACATTTTAAATTGCACACATTTTGTTGCATTTAACATTAATTAAAATAAGTTTCCCGGCCATACTGCTCACCAGACGGAACAACCGCGACGTCATCTAAGGAAAGTTTTCCGTCACTATACGAGGACTTCGTCAAAACAGCTGCCCGTAATCACAAAGCAGCGTTGACGCAAATTTCGCGCATTGCCTTTTGTTGTTCATTCGAAATGAACGTCATAGTTCTCACTGGAAAAGAATAGAGTGAATATAAATATTCAAAACTGAATTTAATGATATTTTCTAAATTGATTATGGGATATTTTATGTTTTGGAAATTCAAACATGGAATTATTAACATAGGAATGGCATTACATTCTGATCAAATATTTAGTAATTTTTCTTTGCTGAAAGAGAAACAACATTTCAATGCAAAATAATATAAATGATATTAGAAAAAATCATATTTCTAATTTGTTTGGAAAGTACATTTACATAGTGATATTCCTACGAAAAACATAATGATATGAAAATTACTCGTATTTTACAAATTCTAAAATATATCTACTTTAAACCTATAAAATGATATATTGTTTATGTAGCCAGTTCTTTCGAAGTTAGATAGTCGTTTGTTTTCGACAAACTGTAACAGAACTGATGGATTAAGCAGTAAAGAAAACACAAAATATACTACGTACGAAATCCTTTAATATTTGTGTATCTAGTTTTAGTCCAGCTGTTCTGGCTTTTAAGGTGTTTCGCGGGTTTCCTACGAAAATTTTGAAGTATGAGATATAAGACTGATATTAGGTCTGTATATACTAACCTACCCTGTCTTTCATTTGGAGAAAAAAGAAAATCGTTTGTAAATTTCTTTTGAAGAGCGCCACATGGCGGCACATGTATTTTTTCAAGGAAAATCGCCGTTTTTCTGTAATAATCGTATTAAAATTAATGTTATTACATTTATTTTTTCAAGCTCAGGAATATAGCTAAATTCAATATTATTGTTTACATGTTGCGTTTTGTAAATTATTTCATTTGGAAAATGCTTAAATAAAGAGATATCCGTAATAGGGGTGGGGAAAAATAGCGAAAATATTCAATGTATTTCATGGCCGTTTAGCCGAAATAAAATAAAACGGAACGGTCAAAGTTCTATATTTACAAATATATTCTTCTTTAATCATTTCTGAACAACAGAATATAATAAAAATAGGGGGTCTTCACGGCAGATTTTTTAAAATTCAATTTTTATTTGTTTTGGTAATCTAAATATTGTGACGTTGATACGTCATTGATGGTGTTAACGTCACACAAACGTTTTGTTCATTATGTCCTTTAAAGATACATTTTTTGTATATACAGGATGACGAAAGTACACAAAAGTGAAATATTTTTACTAAATAGATTCACATTATTTACAGTGTTAAATAATTTACAATCTAAGTATATTATCTAGAAATATACTTCAATGTCAGTTAAACGATTTTCCTTAAAGACGCTAATTATTTTGTTTATATTATTATTTCTGTGATTTTAGTTGGATTTATTCATCCGATTGTGGATTTTATTCAATAAAACAATTGGATGTACAATAAGATAGACTGCTTTTACGTGTAAAGTAGTGTACATTTTTTAGTGAACACAATCTCACAACATAATGTGCTTTATAAAGTATGATAGAGACCAATTATTGAAATTGGAAAACATACCCAGAAGGTTTTCAAGACCAGACAAAGAAACATTGAAAATTCTAAAGGATTATGATATTTTGATTTACAGATCTGCCAGAGGTGGTAATAATCAACTGACACGTAACTGGGATATCAATCAAGGGATTAAACTGGGCAATAATAGAACATTACCTGAGGCAATTCCAACTGTAATATCAACAGATAGACCAAAGCATAAGAAAAAAATCAACAAAGAAGTGTTTGATTCGAAAAGAACAATGAATTTATCCCACATAAAATATGAAACTCAAACAATAGTTAAAGGCCAGAAAAAATATAAAAATTTGTTGCATTAACCCAAGATCCTTGAAAAACAAAACGACAGCCTTCTGTGACTTTATTATCTCGAATGATCTGATCTTATTGCTGTGACTGAGACATGGTTAGGCACCTCCATCGATAAAGCATGTCTAGGTGAACTGTTACCTGATGGGTACAAAATCAAGCATGTGCCACGCCCTGGTAGTAAGCGTGGAGGTGGAGTGGCCCTCATTTATAGATCGGTGATAGATGTAAAAGTAGCCTGTTCAACTAGTGACAATACTTTTTCAACATTTGAACATATTGAGTGTAATGTAAGTATCAACAACTACACTCATGAATACAAATGATTTTCTGGATACCGAGCGGCCAGATTTCTTATCAAAATACGCCGCAGTTGACATGAATATCATCATAACTGGCGATCTGAATTTTCATTTAGACATTCCTTCTGATCGTGACACCATCAGATTTAACAGTGTGTTACAATTTTGTGGCATGTATCAACATGTGGAAGGGCCCACCCACGTCCACACGGTCATACCCTAGACGTGGTCATCACCAGAGACGTAGATAAAACAGTATCGGCAGTAGTAGTGACTGATCCTGGGTTATCAGATAGCTCTGGAAAAATAGCCAAGGACCATTTCGCGGTAATGTTTAATGCACTTGCTGCAAAACCCCCTCCGGTAAAGAGAACTGTGACATACAGGAAACTCCGTTCGATTGACGTTGATACTTTCAAAGCTGATATTCTATCATCCGATCTTTTGAATTTGTCACAGAGTACATCAGATGCAGAAACTCTTGCCTCATTATACAACAGTGAACTTTCAGTTTTAATTGACAATCATGCGCCTTTGTGTTCAAAAACTACGACATTAAGACCATTTTGTCCCTGGTTCTCGGAGGAGCTCCACGACGCCAAACATTTGAAACGTGAGACTTCAGGACTCACCGTTTACCACTTAATGTATAGGAACCAATGCGCAATCGTTAACAAAATGTTAAAAAAGGCAAGAATTGATTATTACTAAGAGAAAATAGAATCAAGTGAACGAGACCAAAAAAGCTTGTTAAAAATAACGAAACATATATTGAACGGTCCAAGTGAAGCTTCACTTCAATCAGGCAAGAACCCAGAACTACTAGCACAGGAGTTCAGCAATTTCTTCATAGATAAAATAGAAAAAATCAGAACTAATATTGCATCCCAGGATCAGAATGAATCATTTACTCCAGAAGACGGACGCATATCACTATGTGATACCGCGCGTTTGGCTAGTTTCAGTCCACCAACAGAGGAGGAGGTGAAAGAGCTTGTTCAAAAGTCAGCTAATAAGTCATGTGAATTAGACCCTTTTCCTACATGGCTCTTGAAATCTTGTATAAACGAACTTCTCCCAATATTGACGAAAATTGTTAACATCTCTCTAGAAAGTGCAATCGTGCCAGAATCATTTAAAACATCACGAATAAGACCATTGTTAAAAAAGCCAAGTCTATAGTGTATACAGGATTTTTAGTGAAAACAAATGACACCCACAAGGATGAAGTTGTGTGTTCTTAAAAGAAAGTGTCACCTCGATCGGAAAATAAAATACCAATATTATATTAATCAATTTGTCGAATATGTTTACTTAATTTATGGTCTGATTATTTATATGTACAAAATAAAACCCGCTCTGTAAGGCGATCATTAAACTGGCTACCGACAGCGCAATTCTGAAAAATATATTTATCTGTATCTAAGTATTATTAGTAAATCTACCGATAGGATTTCATGGAGGTTTAGGTTTACCCACAAAACAGTTATAAATGAAGTTTAAAGTAATTATCATCTTATACAGGAAAACAGTGTCATTATCTAATAAAGAAAAAAATATTGTTTAGTCTGCGGTATTCTTAATTTAATTCAATTCAACCACATTTTAATTGTGATAAATGCATTTACATACTTGAATTTTTATGAAGTCACTTCATACATGCAATACATTTTATTGTTCGGAATTTTTTTCTTATCATATATATATTATATCATCTGATTTGATTAAAATAAAACTACATCACTTTTTTACACTTCATATTCTTACTTGTGAGCTATTTACTCAGGATTGTCACAGTACGAGCATTTATCGACAAAAAAACTTCTTAGACTTCCTACATACTTTATTGTTTTACGAATTATTTTGAAGATATATTATACATTCATCGATTTTGTATCATAATATTCAAAATAAATATTTTGAAGCATTTTTTTTCTGTTTTATTTCCAGGAAAACATATTTGAGACACCCATTTTATTGATGTGTTGTCGGGATAACACATTTCACGAGGGCCAATTTATTCAATAATATATTACAAACACTACTTAAAATACGTTACATTCTTATATAAATCTGTTATCAAATTTACAATGTATCCATACCAATAGAATCTTGATTGTAATTGTTTAAGTTTCCGGAGTACTTTCGTCAACGATATTTGTTGTTGCTTAGCAATGAAAAACTGCCTGTAACACACATCTGGACGGGTGATATGCAAGGTACCCTGTGGAAGCCTCTGATAAATGTTGAGAAATTCTTTCACAGCAAACCATTTTACAAGTGTGTATAAACTCACTGACACAAACTGTTATATCCCGTCATCTGCAAATGTCTTCATTTGTGGCCTAAGTAACGTATCTTGTTGCAACGTATTCATCTACAAAATAAGTAGAATTATATTAATATATAATTATTTATATGTGACGTGATTTCACGTTTATCAGTGAAAGTTCTTACCAATCCACTGCTGGTACACATTTTGCATTTAAATAAACAAGGAAAACACTTTTATATGCATTTTGCACGCATCAAATAATTAAATGAATAAGAGATATGAATACTGAAAACAGAAGATTTGAACATACACGCAGTAGTTTTAATAAGCGCAGGTTTCGTTGAAATAACTTTTATACAGTTACATGCTATAAATACTTTGTTTTAAGCACCTTTTCAGCATTTTGTTTCATAAGTCTGCATTAAATGTACGTGTATAGTGTTCATAACTTTATTTTGTAAGTGAATAAACTTTCACAAGGAACGTTTATAACGAAAATTAAATGAACTTGAGTGTGTCAGAACGTTTGCAACAATCCGTATGATAAATATTTCTTTATAAAGTAACACATGAAAAATTGATTATTTGGCTTCACTCACATGTTTTTTATATTGCAATTATCTGCGATTTTATAGTTTGAGCATGAACTTTATGTTAAAGGCCTAGATCAACTACTATATAAGTGTACCCTCCACCCAACCAATATACTCCCAACTCCCATCTTATCTGCTGCTTATCAGCGATTATGTAACAGTAACTGATTAGAGAGCAATTAGCACTGCATGGGTCAAAACTAGACCATGAAGATGTGTGCAGCGGAGTTGAAAGAAATTAATTTTCCTTCAATGAATGTGGAATAATAATAATAATTATTGTTATTTTGATATTATATAAATAATAACATTAATAATAATTATTACATATAAAATAATAAAAGCTAGAGTAATAAGATTGAAAATAATAATGTTAATAAAAGACATGTATAGTGAAAACTCAATTAGTTCTTTGTGTTGACGAACAATATTTTCCGATACCATAATTATTATGAAAAAGGTCATATTGATAAAGGTGATCCTTCAATTATATTTATATAGAATACTTACAAAAAGAATGGGAAAATGATTTTCTAGTATTCATGCAATCATCACTGTTTGAATATAATACTACTGAGTAAAATAAAATTATTGTGTTCCATCTATTCTGAATTTTCAATTTCAGTTAGTTGCAAAAAGTGTACTTTTTCATGCTTTACTTTGTAACACTGAAATGCACATTTGGTTTTCAGTTTTAGACAAATGTTATTAACAGTATTCTGCAAGCTTTAGATGATAGAAAGTCACATTTTTCTGAAATATCACAATTCTCAAGACAGAATAAAAAAAATAAAAACTTGCTTCTTTCCTAAAGTATTATTTCCTAAAGTAAGTTTCTCTTTATTTTATTATTGTGAAAATAAGTTTCTTATTATTTTATTATTGTGTTGGATCAAAAAATATTTTTCTTTACATAGAAATGCCAAAAAATAGGTATAACTTTAAAAGTTATCAATATTTATGAAATAAATTACACTGTTTCCCCTTCTCACTAACTGATACACTTGTAAGATAGACTGACTCTCCAATAAACAATGACCCTTGTTTATTGGAACCATACTGTGATAGTCATTAGCCCCAAACTGTGCTGGTGAGGACAGAAATCATTTGACCCAATGCAAAGATCTAGGCCTTTAAATGAACCTTTTATGTAAACTGGGAGCGGGTTCGTTT
The DNA here is from genome assembly GCF_021730395.1 of Mercenaria mercenaria. NCBI lineage: Eukaryota > Metazoa > Mollusca > Bivalvia > Venerida > Veneridae > Mercenaria > Mercenaria mercenaria. The sequence goes on along the minus strand of NC_069368.1, from coordinate 23,021,626 downwards.
AGCATAGCTGGTGTTCGTCGCTTAGCGTTAGATGCCTTATAAGTACAAAAATATATAGATAACTAAAGAGAATAGAATGACTTGCCCGTCATTGATTTCTGAACAAAGCTTACAGCTGTGAGTAACACCTTACATTCAAGTTTCTCAGCATCTTTTGAAATATTCCCTGTGTGAGGGTTTCGTGTCAAGACATATATCGAAATTCAGTGACATTATACTAGCTTGGAATATGAAATAAAATGCAGTAAAATTTGTGGGTACAGGCAGTCTACCTTGATTTAAGTCTTGGTCAAATACTGATAATGGGTTAGGCATTTTCTATTTAGTTGTCATGACGATTAAAATTGATTATATTTTATTTATTGGGAGATTTCAAAGACATGCCCAAAATATTTTTAAAACTGCATCAATTTTAAAAACTTTCGCAATATAAGAGGGAAAAAGATGATACAAATTTTTTTGAAGATTAGAGTGCATACTTGAAGCTTATAACTTACATAGTTTGGACAACAAAATAACAAATTCAATAAAAACATCCTTTGAAAGAAAAGAGTGCAACCAAGCAAAATAATAGCAGACTCAGTTTGAATGAACCTGTTCATGAGACAAAAAAAAAAAATAAGGAAATAATGAAGATTTGGTGAACTTGAATTTAAAAAAGAATTCTTCTGAACGTATAAGTGTCAATGCAAAACATCGACATGCTTAACCTGTTTATATGTATGAATTTGGTTATGACTGGTGTGATCTGACCTTTCACCATTGAACATGAATGGAATTCACCTATTATTTATTCTTGTTAAACCCGAACACACACACATATTATTTATTCTTAAATTCAGTTTCTTTCAGGTACCATATTTTAATATCCATTAGTTACAAAAGGTGTTTCAACCTTTCATTGTCCCTCTATCAATACTGATGTAAATGCAGATTTGGTGTTTTCAAATTAGCTTCCTGAACTACTCAAATAACTGTTAATGTGGTTTCCGAAGGATGATTGTTTTAAAATCAACTGAACATCAGCTGAAACATTTACGACTGAAGTTCTAGATGTTATCTCGATTAATACTATAAAACCCACATTTCTGGTACACCAAAATCAGGAAATACTATAGACGTTTTCGTTAATGTGACTTTAATATTATGTAAACATTAATTGTATCAAAAAACTGAAAAATAATTTAGCTTCAATAATAAACTTATATTTCATGAGTAAACTTCAAAATGTTTTATAACTCACACACTTGACGGTCATCTGTAGCTAAGGGCTGGCTCCCAGTCACATTCCGTTTATTTATGGTATAAATAGTAAAATTTGTGTTGTTTATTCAAATAAAGAATGACAGGAAATTGATTCATAGCATCAAAGTCACCGGATGTTTTTACCATGCAGTTTAAAATTACTTACGCTTAATAGTTTCACAATGTAGATTGATATTACTATAATATTTCTACACTGATATCTAGGTTCTGCTTTTCATGTCTATATATTAAGTTAAAATCACACAGTAATAGAAAGATATAAAATAAAAGCAGCTCATGACTAGCCAACTATATTTAAGCATTTGCTTCTAAATTTTGATGCTGTTTTAAGAAAAATGTTTGTACTTCAAAATAGCTGATTGTATAAGTACACAAATTAAAGAGAACTTCTTTCTTTAAAACAAATGAAATTTATCTTACTTCTTAATGGTTGTTATTTTTACTTATATTGAACAGCTACAATTTCAGAATATCACTTCATATTAACAACAACAAATGTCGCAATATAATATCTGATTCAAAGAAAGTATTGTTTCGGTACTTTCAGTATGTAACCGGCACTTCATTTTCTGAGCTTTGTTTGTATACTTGTGTTACATAATTATTTTATACCAAAATAGACCATTGTTAAGCATATTCTTCGCATCTCTGTAGCTAGACGTTCTATACATTGTCGGAAAACAAAACAAACAAAAGTATATTGTCATCGCCTCTGCGTGACCAGCTAAACTATGTAAAACATCTCCACAAAGTACCCAACTTTCCCACATATTTAGATATCATTTAAATTATTTTTACCCATTATTTCCTAAAACAGTTTGATATGAGCTCATCGTATAAAACAACTATACTTACACAATGCTAATTTGCTTAAATATATTACAAATTATTCTTAATTTTGTTGTCTGAGATCCGTGCTAAATTTAAACAAAACGATTTTATTGCTTTTGAATACACAGCTCATTTGCGTAAGTAGTAATTTTGATGACATATAATGAACTATGTTTCCTTAATTAATAAAACGGAAGCATAACTTCCGATGAAAAGTTACTGCGTACATAAAATATTGTTGTCAAACGTATATAAGGTTAATCAAAATCTGAAGGGGGCCTCCGTGACCAAGTGGTTAAGGTCGTTGACTTCAAATTACTTGCCCTTCATCGATGTGGGTTCGAATCTCACCCTGGGCGTTGAATTCTTCATGTACGGAAGCCAACCAGCTGGCTTACGGAAGGTCGGTGGTTCTACCCAGATGCCCACTCGTGATGAAATAATGCACGGAGGGGCTCCTTGGGTCTTCCTCCATCAAATCTGGAATGTCGCCATAGGCTCTATAATTGTGTCAGTGCGACGTTAACTTCAACAATTAACTTGTTGTATTTTAAAAGAGGATTTTATGTCCAGATTCCTCTTTTTCAGAAATTTAGAAGTTTCACAAAAAAACGTTCAACATCATGGAAACCATTTTTGTAAATTTTAGTAAAGAGATTTTATTACTTACCAATTATTTTACCGCTTGCAGTAGAGTCAGGTGGTGTACTTCTGGTTGCTCTGTCACTATGTACTGATGTATCTGAAAAGGAGTAAAAGTTTCCTTTCCTTATTATTTATATATCATAAAGACTGTCTCAAGCTGAAAAGCTTGCATGATTCTAATACTTTTTGAGATACATGCAAAAAAGAAACGACAACTAAACTTCACTATTTTTACATTTTTCAGGGGCCATAACTCTGTAATTAGTAATTAGATAATTAACATTTTTGTTCTGGCGACATGGTAGTTTTGGCACTACGGCTTAGTTCAAGCAAGATTATTTTCAACTTAGAACATGAATTTGTTTTTATTTTTGCTTTTTTTTAAAAAATACTCATCAAGGCCAGTTCTACTAATAAAAGTCTTATAGGACCGATTATCCTGTCGACAAGAATCGGCAATTTTTGTGAGACTGGGTCTCTAAAACATATGCGAAACACAAATGAAATTAATAAAATTTCAATGCACGGACAGATGGACAGACGAACAAAGGCCTGTTGCATATCTAAATGCCTCCACACTCCCTGCTTTAGAAGGGGAAAAACAACTGTAGTCAAATACCGAAACTATGATGATATTTAGTTAATTGGAGCACTCCAGACAGTTTTAGTACCTGTGTCACTGGCTGCCGAGGACCCAGATTCACTGTTAGTGTTGTTGCTATTGTTCGCCAATTCTGTCACTGAAAATCAAATAAACAATAAAAGTGTAAACTGAAGATAACTTTATAATTATGTTCATCACTTGATCCTATGAAACTTCTGATGATTTTGATTTCATTTTTCATGTTTAGTGTAAATCTATCAATCATATACATGATTGTCAGATAATGTAATTATTTTCAAAATAATCAGATCCATTGCAAAACATGCATTATTTTTCTTAATAAATATTACATCATATTTTTGCAGGCAGGCTCATTTTATCTCTGCCAGCTGTCAGCAACATAGTACTAGTATGTGATGCAGTACATAACTAATATAGAATTTACCTTTGTTATATGTTAAAACTATTACATAGCTCAATATTTCCTAGTGCGTCAGTTAAGTCGCACCACTTGTGCACCTACACAAAGTCATGTATGTAAATAAGAGCTGTCCGTAAGATAGCACACTCCACTATTCCGCGACTTGACAGTAAAATGAATATATATGTCGCAATAACAGACCTCTACATTAAAAGGAAAATACACCAAGGGGTATAATTCTGTCAAGAACACAAATTGGAGTTATTGGGATTGTTACCACACATGCAGATGATGATGGTCAAGATATATTTTGAGTTTCAAGTCATTATCTTATATAGTACCAAAGTTATGTCCAGAAAACAGAGTTTGTTAAAAAAAAGTATAAAGGTGGCATAATTTGGTAAAAAATACAAATCAGAGTTATGGGGATTGTTACCACACATGCAGATGATGATTAAAAAGATACATTTAAAGTTTCAAGTCTTTATCTTATATTGCATTAAAGTTATATCCAGAACACAGAGATTGAAAAAAAATCTTTTTAAAGAGTAAAAAAGGGGCATAATTCTGTCAAAAATACAATTAGTTACGGGGTTCGTAACTATTATGCAGATGAGGATTATAAAGATTTTTTTTAATTTCAAGTCATTCTCCAAAGATATCTCTATAAATGAAGCTTTCGAAAAAAAATTAACATGAAAATATTTCCAAGTATAACAACTTTGTGCCATTCACCTTGGGTATAATGGACCCAGCCCCTGCACATACTGTGTTTGTATTCTGAACAATATTTATGTGTACTAACAGTAAGATTAAGCAATAGTAACAAAGATATGACAGAAAAACAAAGGTTGCTGAAAAACTTTAACCTTAAAAATAAACAAAGTATAACACCTTGGTGACCTTGACCTTGGGTGTAACAGGCCCAGCCCCTGTACATATTTTGTTTCTATGCTGGACAATGTTTATAAATGTAAAGTTACATTAAGATATAAGCAATAGTAACAAAGCTATGACATAAAAACAAAGGTTGCCGAAAATCTTTAACCTTAACCCAAGTATAACACCATGAGTATAATAATGTGCTCAGCCTCTACACATATTTTGTTTGTATACTGGACAATGTTTATGTAAAGTTACAGTAAGATATAAGCAATAGTAACACAGATATGACAGATAAACAAAGGTCACGCCAACGCCGAGGTGAGTAGAATAGCCCCCCATTTTCTCTGAATATTGAAGCTAAAATTGTAAACATAGGAACATCGATTCAAATATAAATGTTGAGACATTTTTCTTAATTCTGCACCAGTTAAACCAGACAAAGACTAGATGCCAAAAGAATGTCACAATCCTGGTTCAAAATTACATGACAGTATAAATAGACTGAATTTATATTTTTGACTAAAAGTGCAAACAAATGCTTCCAACAGTGCACCAGTTGTTTTTTTTTTCCACTTCAAAATTTAATTGCATGATTTCACTTTTTGTTAGGGTTTGAGCAATGGGCGAAACTCCTCAAAAGTGAATGTTATGATAGTAGCACTCCAAAACTGAAGTGCTTCCTATGCCTATACAGTGCTACTGAGCACAATGTTCTCAGGCTCCAAGCAAATATATATATCATGTTTACCTTTCTCTTCAAACTTCTCAATAAAGGCTGCCCTTGTGTCTAGGAGAAGGAACGATTCATTGAATTCATCTTTGGCTCTGAAATTTCTGGCATCTACACACTTTTCCTTGTATGAAGGTAACCTTGAAAACAATGAACACTTTAAACATACTTCGTCACACTGGGTATTCAGGTTGTTATAACAAACCACAGATATGCATATATATACAATAATTTCAGGAAAAAAAGGACAAGCTGCACAAATAGTCTATACTTGGCACATGTCCTTATTTCTACGATTCCATAAATCTTTGTAAAATACTGTTAACCTCAGTGTACGCCTCAGTTGACAGTGTTAAAATTTCCTCACGTTAACAATATGTCATACTCCGCATTTAGGCAAAAATCTCAGAGTCATGTTTGCAAATATCTAGTGTTATATTAAAAGATAGAAAAAAGTGAAAAAAATAAAATAAAATAAAATAAAATGCAATAGAGCAGATTTTTTTCTACAAATTAAAGGACACATCTGATTCCAAAAAAAAAGTTTAATGCCAGACTATGGTACATGTAATGTGTTGCAATATTCTTCTTATTTTTTTTTTCCATTTATATAGCACAGAAACAATTTTTCTGTAATGAGAGTAACATTTTTGCTGTAACAAATTTGAAGGCACAGTAATGCTTGGGTTGACACAACCGAAGTGTTGCTAGGCCTTTAAATTTGTCACAACCAATGTTTTGCTGGACCTTTAAACTTGTTACAACTTAAGTTTTACTGGACCTTTAAACTTGTGACAACAAAGTTTACTGAGGGTCACCATTTGCAATGACAGATTGCAGTAATTCGGCCAAAAAATGTGCTTCCATGGTGCAGTCGTAAGAAGTCACTAATAAATAGATCCTAATTTTCCATTTTTTGCACATTTGCTTGTAAATCGGGAGCCAAATAGGCAATGTTTCAACCTGGGATGGATTTTACAGAAAATAGGACACTTTTCATGCTGATATTCACATGTTTTCGAGTTGTTTATTTAAAAACATGTGAATATTAGCATGAAAAGGATGTTTATTCTGCTGACCACTTTCTGAATTGTGACAATATGAGGGTACCCAGGCAGCTGACTTCAGTTTACTTGCATTTCACTGCATACTATTTAACACCACTTTTTCTTTTGGTTTTCTTGAAGCAAATGTATGGATGCATTTTGTGGAAATTAGTTCTACAATGGAGTGAAATCTAGAAACTGTAACAAAACTGTTCTGAAGTAGCTGAATTTTATACTGAAGAAAGAACAATTTCTTTTACTGGTATATTAAGCCTGTTAAAATAGAATGCAATTGTATCAGTTAAATAAAAAAATAGTATCTAAATAGAAATTGGCATCCAATAGATAATAAAATTCAACCTAAATAAATAAATATTCTTTAGAATAGTTCTAAATATAATGTTTAGCATTTAAATAAAAAATATATCATCTAAATAAAAAAAATGAACCTAAATAAATAAATATAGAATATAAATAAATTTATAGCATTTAAATAAAAAAGATATAGATCTAGCATCTAAAGAGAAATGACAGCATATAAATGAAAAACATATAATATTGCAACACATTACATTTGACATACAGGCAATGTTTTAAAAATTGTATATTACTTTTAGTAAAATTATTTTCTTGTCATTCAGAAGTGATGATTTTTAAACTGGGAAATGTTCACACATGAATTTGACCATATTTGGGTATCTAGTTTCACTTTTCAGTGTAAATATTAAATAATGAAATAAAAAATAAATATTTCAATGCAAAAATTTTACATGAATTTGGGAACATTGAGTCTCAGTGGGACCATAGGGAGCCGTCATGTGCTTAATATAGATGATAGAAGGGATTTCATTTTGTTTAAATGTTTTTCTTAGATGAATTCGGGAAGTCATATTTAAAAAAAATCTCCTTGTTTAATTTATGTTATTTTTATGGGTGTGTTTTTTTTTACATATTTTTTATGAGTTCATGAAATTCCCCTATAAAGAAAAACCTTTTAAAAAAAAATCCCCTCTATCATAAATATTTCCCCCTCTTGTCATAGCATGTGACGGATTATTTAGCTTTTACTTTTGCTGTACACAGTGAAAGTAAAATGCATTTCCTCTGCTAATGTGCTATTTTACAGTGATCAGGGGTCAAATTTAACAATAGTTTGTTCTAGCTGAAATTAGCAGAGATCCGTAACAACATATAAACATCTCTGAGCTGAATTTTTTTAGCTGGATGTGTGTAAGCACTTTCTCATACACTTGTTTCACATTGTAGAACATCTTTAACATACTTCCAATACAAAATTGTCCATAACTTGGTTAATTTTTATGAAATTTTTGATGAAATTTTTTCAGAATGTAGATCTAGATTGGAAATTTTGCATTATTTTGGGAAAAATCATACTTTTGGCATTGGGAATTATAGCCGAATAACAGCTATAAAAATGGCCGAAACCATTCCCCCCCCCCCCCCCCCCCCCCCCCCCACCCCGCACCCCTCCTGAAAATCCACTAGCATATAGCTTGAATGCTTGTCTAAATTTGAACCCTTGTGATTTTAACCATTTTGTTGCCATTTTTACTTGATATTTTCACAAAATTGCATCACATCTCCAGTTTTCAAAAGCATATATCTCAAAAACTAATGGGAATATTTTTAAGATCTATACCTCATTTCTTACCTGAAGACATGTACTTTCAAACTTATAAAATAAAATATCAAAGATAAAAAACAGAATCCCCTAATATATACAGTATAACGTATTATCGGACAGAATTCTTAAAAATAAAATTTCACACGACTTGCCATAAACAAGACTCAGAAATCCTCTCTCACTTTACAGCTGCATGTGTACTTTCAATTTCTCAAAAGTAGATTGGTCGGTATAAAAGTCAAAATACTTGTTATGTATACAATCAATCTGAAGTGTTCAAAGTGGGTATCATCGGCCATGCCGGGCTATTACCGGACAGTATTTATGACACTGTCATACACCATCAGTTTGATTTTGGCATATTCAGTAGGAAATATTTTGTTTGGGGTAATGCATTTCTAGGCAATATTCAATCCTGTATACATGCAATATAGATCTACTCTACATTTTTTTTCAAATTTTTGCTGATCACTTTTATAGCATTCATAGGTGTAGCAAGGGTTTTCTGGAAAGGGGTGCAAATATGGGACGAATGACGGTAGGTGCAGGAGGGGGTTTTGTTTTGGTCTGTGTCTCCACCACCACTTCAGCAATTCTTAAATTAAAATTTTGCGAGCTACAAGCAGAAATTTTGGACTGTTGTAAAATTTACTATTAATGCGGTTGAGCAGTACCCCCTTTTTTTTAAAAACAAGTGTCCGAAAATACCCCTTTGACGGGGCCCCCATGGAAAGCAAAGCGTTTCTGTCATACAGAATACATTTGTACCTTGCATTGTTTGTTTATCACACGACTGTACACACTGGTGCTAAATCACCACTTGAGCACGCGTATAGTATCATCAATGTACATGTTTTCAAAGAAATATTCCAACAAATGTTATATCGGAATGTTAGTATTTGTAACAGGAAGTGGATTTATTCTGCATAAGTGAATATTTTTGTTTGCATTTTTGTTACCTTTTATCGATGTTGCTTCTGTAGTCGTTTTATGAATATATCGTTTGAAATAACCGATGTTCATGGTTTGTCCGATAATACCCCATGTCCGATATACCCGATCGCGTTACAAAGATCTATACAGTTTGGGTTTATCAGTTCCGGATCATAGTTGTTACGGATCACAGCACTGCATGTATACACTTACATGACAAACATAATCATTTAGAGCATTCTGAGCATGAATATTTGCTTCAATGATGGAAATAACATACTAAAAATAACCTTTGCAGATCACAGGAATAAGAAAAGAAATCGTATTTTGTCAATCTATGTGATCCGGAACTCACGCAACAGGGACACAACACAATCGAGAAATTATATTATGTTTTTGACAGTTTAAACTTTGTTTAAATAAGGCAGAAGCAAGAGGGCCTACCACAATATTCATAGATTACACTTTAACTTTAACAATCTGCAGTTTCCCAGATCGATCTAATTATATAAAAAAATTTAAAGATCTGAAAAGTGAAAACACGTCTTACCGTAAGCAAATGTTTGGCCGGTCCCTTCTTTAAACCTGTCACTAGATCACGGATTTTCTCTTTCACACTCGCAGGAAAGAATCTTCTACACTGAAGCACCATGCCATCCTTCTCGATATTAAATAATTGATGTTTAATGTTGTTAAAAAATAATTTGTAACGTAAGTTTGAAGTATTTTATAGACAATTCGAACTGCTGAAACAGATGGAGCTCAAATGTTCAATGGCTGCCTTATTTACACTTTAGGCGAGTCCATTTTAAATTACTGCAATTCTGTTAATATTTGTTTTTGATTTTAATTTTTTATTTTAATAGACTATAATCAATGTTAAAGGTAACTGTATAATTAGCTTTACATCATTTTAAAATTCATAATAAATATCATAAACTTTTTGTATAAAACGTTAGTAAATAAAATAAGTATTTAAACTTTATTTACCTATTTTTAAAATGGAATGAAACCGTCCATGATGCTGATTTTATACATCACAGCGGGCGGCACGCGCTGCTTGTCGGGACGCCTTGATGAACAGGAAGTATCGCCGAAACAAACAAAGGTGACCTTTAATTTTGTCCACGACACGGGTGACGAATCGTATATTTAAGGGCCAGTTACTGGCAAATTAGGGCCGCTAATTAATTAATAAACATTTTAAATAGCAATCGTCATGGAGGTCAGACGGTGCTTGTTTCGCTGATTTGTTCGACCTTCTGTCTTGCTTATTTTCACAGGAAAAGGTAAGTAAATAAAAGTTTTTAAATAAAACTTTAAAAGTTTTTATAGATCTACAATCAATAATTGTAATTTTATTCAAAAATTTTCATTTTTCATCTACCAATATTACCTAGGGCATAACTGTTTCATTACAGAATACAAATGTACATTCAATTATTCAAAATAAATATGAAAATTTTAAATTCTTAAATTTATTAATATGATGCATGTTGGCAGCCTGCTTCAATTACTTGATTACCTATAAAAAAAAGAGTACCAGAATGTTTTCGCTCTTATGCAATATTGTCTTTTTTTCTAATAATTTTCAGGTAGAAATTTGTTTCCCGAGACATATTTTTTCATGTAATCATATAATTACTTTATGTCCTTGTTCATTATATTTTTGGATTATGCAGGCTGTACTTATACGTAAGACTTCAGATTTTCAAAAAACAGGCTAAGTTTAAAAATCATCTCTTGCTAAAAAAGAATAAAATTATCAGAAGTAAACTAACTTTTAGATCTAATTTGCAACATGTCAGTTTTAATAAGTATATACCCCTCACAGGAATTGGTATTATAAGTAACTTTCTCAGAAAATATCTTTGACCTGAGGGCATTTTAGCAACTTGAAAGCTACTATTCAATTCATACTTGAAATTTGGTTTGTCTGCAGAGATAGGTATCATTTTTTCCCAGGTTTTCTATTGTAACATAGTGTTATACTTTCATGGGATGGAAAATTAAGAGATGTTGTATATTTTCTCATGATTTGCAGAAAAAAATCACATACAGCTGAAAATTGTCATTTATTGATAAAAACTGAGAAAAAAAATGTGTTTTAATTTTTTTTAGATCAGTAAGCTGTGAATTTATATGTAACAAAGAATATACTGTACTATTTGGGAAACTCTTATCTTCGTAATTGCCCTAACAAATATCTTTGTACAAATTTTGAATTAATTTAATTTAACTGAATACCTTAAACAATTTCTGACAAATTCCCTCCCCATTTCAGAATTATGTTAAAATTCTAAATTTAATGTTTGAAATGTTCTCAAAGATGTTGAATACCTAAACATATCATTAGGCCTAAAAAAATTCTTTGTTTCCGGTAAAATGCTCAAAAAATTAGGGTAGGTAGGTCGGAATTGTTTTTTTCTTTTTGATTTTATTTTTTTAAAGGAGACTTTTTTGAAATTATTTTTTTTGTCAAAAAAAATGATTACAAATAAGGGGGTTATGCCTTTAGAGCATCAGTAAGTTGATTTTTCTAACAACACTGGCCGTGTTTAAAGGATAAAAAGTACAGTTTTGCATCTTTTTGTTAAAAAGTTGAAAAAATATTCTCCAAGGCCATAAAATTATTAAATAAAATCATAATCTGAAAAACTTATGATTTCAGAAGTTAAGAAACCGTTGAAGTGTAAAAGTTATCCTAAAATTATCATATTACACGGAGCATTATTTCAAGCATTATTTAAGGGCTAGGATATCTTCGCAATATGAAATTCCTATGTTAAACTGGGATCATTGAAAACATACAAAGATCACACAGGGATCTAAAATGAATAAATAAGCTTGACACTTTACCACTCAAAGTAAATAATAAAATATTAGTGAAACACATAAATGTATGCTGGCAGTAAACTGGAGGAAAAATGATGAAAAGTTTCGGTACAAGTATTTGTTTACAAAAGTCGCTCAAATTTATACAATGTACAAACATTTAAATCTCGATAAATCGAACTCGCTTATTTCAAAATTCCGGTTGTCTCGGAGATATTTTCAATTCCCACCCTGGAAATACGCGCACAAAATATTATTTTAAGTAGAATTCAGGTTATCTCGAACTCAAAAGTTCTATGTTCTATCCTTTGGAATTCGAGATACCGAGTTTCACACGTATTTTTCAATCAAGGTTATGCCAGTGTAAATGAGTTGTGTGTTATTCTGTATAAATACGAAAACACGCACAGATTTCAAAACAAAATAGCGAGTCCGCTATAATTTCTTCAGTCAAAGAAATAAAAGGAGCTTTTACCGTAGAAGTCCTTATAGTATAATAGATATACCTTCTGATCTAAATAAGATATCCGTTTCTTAAAAATTAAGCACTGTCTATTTACTTTTTATCAGAATCAGGACGTAATACGTACCATCATGTCTCGAAAACCTGACGTCCTCAATATTGGTGTCAAAGGTTACTGGAGTATTAGTATAATGAATAAACATATGCAAACTTTGTTCCTCTAATCCCTTGTAAACCAAACGGCTCGTGGTTTAACATGTATCTGTTTTCGTTTCTGCATCGGCACCAATCACAGTTCGATCATTTCCATGGAGGTAAGAACACTATTTTATATAATGTTAAAACACGGAACTATCGGTCTGTACAAGAACGTAAATTTCGTGAATTCTGACCTTCGTGGTGTTTAAATATAGATTACATAAGGTATGGTGTATCGGAGAAACAAATGTAAACTAGCTGTATGTTTTTGAAAGATGCACAATGTATCATTTATGTTGACAAAACTACATTTTAAATAGAATATTTTAGAAGAACAACGGATACATGATTTATCAATTCATGTCTGTTCATTGGCAATAGTTTTCAGTTGTTTGGTTTTAAAAACAAAACTGTGTCTTGCTATTTCTAAGAATATGAGACTAGAAAATGTGTTTGTGCATGAAATTACTTTTTACACATTATGGTGTATCCTTTTCAGCTTTTTCGGCGACGCCGTCTAAATTGGTTTTTGTTACCTGTGCCACGTGACTTCAGTTTGCAAATCAAACTACTTGATAACGCATTATAGATAATTTATCAAAATGGAAGATTTATGCAACACTCTGCCTGATTGGACGAGAGTGTCAATTTCTTTCACTCTGTTGATTGTGCTACGCTGAGTGAAATGTAGACAAAAGGTTTATCCTAAACGACGCTGTTCACAGTTTTAAAGCTAACTTTGGCTCAGTATATTTAGCAAGAATATTGATATATCTCAAAATGATAAGTAAGTTTAATAAATATGATAAAAACCTGTTCAAATACCAACATATATCAAATTAAAGAAAGAGCTGAATACGGTCTGCGTATCACATGAATAAGGGTGTGATAAGAGTCTTTTATGTAGAGAAGTGCTTTTTAAAAGATTTTCCTTGTTACAATTGTCGTCTGTATATGAAAAGGTTTCTTGCTTTTGTGACTTATTCAGATTGCATATTAAAATGAGTACTTGTTTGCTTTGATATATTTGTTATAAATTATTTAACTGATTTATTATAAATGAATAGTTTTCTTTAGTATGGTATGCAAATATTGAACTCAGTTGAAATCTGTTTTATTATATATATGCTATATAATGACTGAATCTCATTACACTGAAATGAAGGTACGCTGCATACAGTTTATCTATGTGATATGACTACGTTCAAACTTCGCTTATGAAACAGAAATATTGAAATAATTACAATTGTATGTTCTGCTTGACCTTCACTTTTTTATAGGTGTGACGTCATTGTCCAAAGATTCATGAATAGTGAGTATGCATTTGTTAAAGCGGGATCAGTTGGCCTATTTTAGAAATAAATAAAAATAATAAATAAAAAAATCCTTTAACTGATTTTTTTCCATGTATTCTAATCAAACTTGATTTGTAGCATCTTTATTAGGCCCACAGCCAACTTTGTTCAGCTGGGACATTTAACCCCTTTTATGGGCTGCTAGAGCTAAAACTAGAAATGTTTTTATACAGCGTCTCATGAACAGCTTGGTGGATCTTTATCATAATTGGTTTGGAGCATCATTATAAGGTCCTTTTCCAAATTTATTTATACAGGAACTTGGGCCCTATTAGGGACCACATTAGCTAAAAGTAGATATGCCTTCCTTCGCATTAACCTCTAAAATGTAATGGATTTTTATCAAACTCGATGTGTAACAATATCGTAAGGTCTCCTGCTATTTTGTTACAAATGGGAATAGGGACCAATTTAGCTAAAAATATAAACACGTTTAATGACCTCTTCTCATGAACCGCTTCATGAATCTTCATCAAACTACTGCTGTAATTATTCGTCTAAGGATAAACGAAACAAAATTGCAACCCTACGAAACCTTTGCGAAAATTAAAAGAGAACCATTTAAATTGTTAAAGTGCGGTGTTTAGTTTTGCAGTTTGAAAAATGTTAGATGAAATGAATGTTAGATGAAAAATTCATAAACTTCTTTCCTTATTACAATTCGCCGACCATCATTTTTAAAGATATTTCTTGTTTCTAGTATTTTAGTAAATTCAGAAATTCAGGTTATATTTGTCCTGTCCAGCCAATGTCGGATTATCCTGCATATGAACCATGACATTATCAGCAGTGAGTCAATGGCAAATTATCACACATTCCTTTAGGAGATACGGGATAATTTGTACATGGGTGGAAAATAATCAGCATCGCCGTCGATGCAAATTTCGACAGTTGTTTTATTTCTTGCTCTTGTACTTCTAATAATGTTTACACGCACCAATAAGTCTATATGATTTAAAACAACATTTCTCAAACAAAAGTGAATATGTAAGTTGCAGTATCGCCAAAAAACAAAAACATCGTATTTAAATAAAAATGAGGTAGAATAGCGCATAATTAAACTCTAAAATTCGAAAACAAGGAGAACCTTAACTGAAAATAAGATATTATATTTTCTTTTTTCTTCTTTCTTTTTTTTTGTTGTTGTTGTTCGTTGGAGGAATAATTTCCATCATTTACCGGTTTTAAGCCTTAATTTCAACAAAAGCTAGAAAAATTGCCATATGACCTAAATAGTGTGGATGTGACTCTAAACCGAACACATTCAAATATTAACTAAATAAATCTTGTCTCCGTTTCTGTTTGTTTTTATTAAAATGCTTTGATATGCAGAGGAAATTGATTTGTTTAAGATAAGAATATAATTCATCGAGTGAGCACCACAAGTAACAATTTTACAAGGGGTTAAATCCCTTGATCTTTCTTGCTAAACGGGCATATTTCCTTTATCGTTATGTGTTTCAATGTTTTAACTAAATTTTACCTACTAATTATTTTTGTCTCCTTATGAATAAAATGTCTACCTCATACATCTTCTGTCCCTGTTTCGAGTAAAAGACCAAACATAGCACTAAAGAAGCCTAGACCAAATTCCATAGGAAAAGCAACGTTCAAAGAACGCAGTCGCCCTTACAACATGATGTTTGACGTTTTTTCCCCATGTGTCCAGACATAGGTGTTATATGTTTATATATTACCATCCTTTCATTTTCTTTCTTGTTGTCATAATTGTTCATTGTACAATTTCGATGTTGTCAAATACAAATATAGATATATACATTAGATATCAGTGTTGAAAGCAAATACGAGATGTTATTACTTATTCAATGAAAACCAACGTTTCGAAAATGAATTAAATGATACTTTTCATATATTAGTGATATTGTTGTATAATTACTATGTCAAAAAAAGAAGAGAAAACACTTTCCATAGTATTTTGAAAGCGGTATTAAGTATTAAGAATAAGATCTTCAGTCTGTCAACAAGTCAGTCAGTTCGTTTGTCCCTTCTTTTCCGCAGTATGAAATAAGACTATGCAATGGATGGACATAAGGCTTAGAGTGGACGCAATGGATCAATTGTCATGAGCTGGATTCTCAGTTACTCCAGATTATGACTTACATTTGGATAAGAGTCACGTTTATAGTTGTTATACACACAGAAGAGTAAAGAACTAGTGAAACCTCTGACATTTGAGCGTAGTTTGTAACGTGCACCTTCCTTTATATTCTCTAAAAACACTTTCTAATAGTTTTCTTGAGATGTCGCTCACATTGGTTACCACAAGCGGCTTTAAGCTTAAATTCACACATTTCCATATACCAAAGATTGTTATTACCATACATCATCAAACTAGATATTGCAGTCATAGCTTTAGCACAAATATATTTCAAAGGTTCACGAGTCCGCCCA